>NW_022196898.1:35594346-35616839 GCF_008632895.1 Mastomys coucha | reverse complement strand
ACACACACACAGACACACACACACACAGACACACACACACACACACACATACACACACACAGACACACGCACACACAGACACACACATACACACGCACACACATACATACACACACAGACACATGCACACACACACATACACACACACAGACACATACACATACACACACACATACACACACAGACACACGCACACACATACATACACACACACAGACACACGCGCACACACACACAGACACACACACACATACACACGCGCACACACACACATACACACACAGAGAGAGAGAGAGAGAGAGAGAGAGAGAGAGACTGGAGAGAAGGAGGAAGGGGTAAGGGGAAGAGGGAAAGAAAGTGGAAAGAGAAAAAGAAGGGTAAGAAAAAGACAGAGCAGAGAAGCACTGTGGTTCAAACGTGGTTCAGTGTAGAGTATATGCTATGTATTAGTGAGGGCAAGAATTCAATTCCCAGTACTGTAAAAACCAAACAACAAGCCTGACATCCTGTTTTCTAGCTGAATCTGCCCTGCTGTGTATTTGAGAAAAGTTCTGGCCCTCATTATGCTGAGCTGTAGTCATCTTGGCATTCTCCCACTACATGGTAAGGTATAGAGACTGGGCCTGGGCTTATCTTGGTCATACTTGCAAACCAGTCTTGACAGGCACTCAATTCATGCTTCAAAGAAGGGAGGTCATAGAGTGAAGGACTTTGGGAAATGCAAAATGCAAAAGAGGTTAAATATTTTCTATTCACTTAAGATATTAACTTTTGCTGGGCGGTGGTGGCACATACCTTTAATCCCAGCACTTGGGAGGCAGAGGCAGGTGGATTTCTGAGTTTGAGGCCAGAGTTGAGTTCCAGGACAGCCAGGGCTATACAGTGAAACCCTGTCTCGAAAAAACAACAAAACAAAACAAAACAAACCAAAAAGATATTAACTTTTTTTCTCAAATTAAAGCATGTTATGTCCTGCAATTGCAACCACATTATTTAGTTATTTTGATTGTGTTTATAGTATCAAATTAGATTTTGTGGGGACTTATAACTGCTGGATTTTTATTCTATGTATCAGTACCAAACCAAACACTTTATGCTATTAACAGTGCTCAATAAATAATGAATGAACATGATCAAATGTTCACTCAAAGTGCTGGGCACAAGGTTCTCTTCCCATTTACTAGCACTATGTGCCAAGTACAGTTGGTACCAATAAATGTTTGCTGAACTGAGTAAGTTAGGAACTCCAAGGCCAGAGACTTGTTAGCAAGCTATTCTTCATTATACTGTGTAAAGCTACAGTATCATTCAAACATCAATGGTTTAGGTTTTCCAAGAGATAATGCTATTCAGACCAAAATCAGTGAAGGCCTAACTCTGAAGGCTTATCTCTGAGGCCTAACTCTGGTTTTAGCATCAAAGCTGTACAATTGTGTGCGCTTTTCCAGCAGTGTATGGTTAGTATCCTAATAAGAGGTCTGTAAGTTTTAAGGTACAGTTAGCTAGACTTCTTGTTGGTGCTGGGGACTGAATCCAGGACCCTGTGCATGCTCCATCACTGATATCTCTTAATTCTTAGCCCCCAAAGGACTAACTATTAATGCAAATCTCCAATGAGGTATTAGCCATTTTGCTACAAATGACAGATACATTAGTTCATAGGTACATATGTATAAAAATGTCTTATTAAAACTAGTACCTGTGAATAAGAAAGATGTTTATAGCTAAATACAATGTTTTCTTTAACCTGGGCTTGCAATAGTATCAAATATAAAATGTTATTCTCTAAATAACCCCCTATGCACTAACTAGGCAATTCTCATATTCTAACATATACCTGAAATTAAAAAGACCTAAAAATATCTGTATAGCTCTCCCTATGAAAGTTACTGTTTTAGATACCTATTATAAAATTCACTGTATTTGCCAGTTTCCTAGAGAGAAGGTAAGAAAGCACAAAACTACTTCATATAATAAGAGGGTTTTAATAATCAAATAAATCCCTATTTTAATTATATGAATTTAAAATAAGTCTAAAAATTCAAACTACTAGTACAAGTTGTGTTGAGTTTGGCCTTGGGAGGAATGGGAGGGGTATGTTTAAAGTGACACATAAAAACAGCAATTGTCTTAATTTGTGTGCAGTGCACTTCACACAAAAGCCCTAAATATGTTCAAATTAGAGTGAGCTGCTTGATTGTCACTGCAGTCTCATGTCACATTAATGCATGACAAACATTAAACCATACACTTAAATGGCAATTTATATCATTTAAATGTTTACTGCCAGACTAGCTCATCACTCATTTAAATGTGACTTTCTGACAGCTAATTTCAGTTAATTTTCTCCAATTCACTTAATTAGAACTTTCAATCAGGGAAGGACTTCCATGTATCTTCAAGAGTGCATCCTTTTTGGTTGTTCAAAACTGTGAGCTAATAAGCTGATGAAAAGCCCTGCTGTAGGATTAGTGTAAGATCTGCAAGTCTACAAGGGAGCATCACTGCACAAAGCAAGCTCACAGCATGCATTCTGAGGAAGAACATATTTATGTGAATAATACTCTCACCAGTAGTTTAAATAAAAAACGTTTAGTTCATATATACCCACTATTGAAACAATAAAAAACCTGCATCTAAGCTAATTAAAAATTAATGATTTCAAAATTGTTTAATAAGATAAAACAGCCAGGAGTCTCTTGAGTGTCCATGGCATTGTGATTTGAGACTATAAAATTCAGAAGGCTCAGAAAATGAAGATGTACAAATGAGTTTTCTCAATATAATATTAAAGCTCTACAAACTAGGGCAATTTTGTTTTCAGTGCCATCAAACAAAGAGCTGCGGGTACCTAACAGTTGATTACTTCTTTATGCACATTTGGAATGTGAAGTTGGTTTGATTTTAATGCTCTAAGCTTTATATCTTGATACTGCTTCAGAATTTTAAACCAAAACCACCAAAGAAACAACCCTGTATGCTATGCTGCTGCAGACGCACTGCAGAGCCAGCACACGCCACGAGTCAGCCTCCCCTCATGCTCCCAAGAGTCAGTCTCCCCCATGCTCCCACGAGTCAGGTGGACCAGGAAGTCACAGAATTAATGGCAGAATTTATTCAAGGAGGCTATGAACACATTAAAAAACTTACAGATATTTTTTAAAATAGTAAATATTATCTTTTTTTTTAAAGATAGGACCCAAAAGAAATGTGATAGATCTGAGAGTTTCTAAGAAGTTTTGGAATCCTTCCAGTACAAAGTCAGCCCAGGACTAGCCTTCTTTTGACAGCACTGAATGACAGTTGCCTGACCCAGAGTGTGCACTGATAAACAAGTGTACCGAATGCACACTTGAGGGGAGAGGAGAGGATAAGCAGGAGGCCACTAAGGACAAAGAGAATAACTTAAAGTGGAATGCTTTGGATTTATATCTTATAACTTATTTTGAGATTCAAAAACATAAAGGAAGAAATGTCTACTAAAAATTCTTCAAAATTTCTTTTATATACAGCTTTAAAAACTACCCTATAAAATTAATGTAGGTCCACATTTTTAGTGCGCGTATGAGCACGCACACACACACACACACACACATACACACACACATACACACACACACACTATGCATACCATGTCAGTGGAATGCTAAGCATTTGGGGGTTTTTCAAAGCCTTTAGAACAGACAGTCTTCATTAAGCCTGGAGTTAATCAGGTCTGCAGCTAGGGGATAGTAACATTTTTCCACAGTGCTCTCAACCCAGAGGATTGAATATCATAAGCATTCCCCTAGCAGTAGATACATCACATCCAATGTGTGCTCTGAGTAAAATTTGTAAAAAAGAAAATTCACGAAAATGTCCAATAGGATTCAGAAATATTCAACTCATTGTGAGTTATTATAAAGTAAAGCAGGGACTAATATCCAATTGTTAAGATCAAGTAAGACTATGAAAAGACTATCACATGAAGCTTTGCACAAACTGTCACTCCAATCCAATCCAATCCAGCAGGGCTCATGTTAGCCTTGACAAACTGTCTGGGGGCTGATATTTGTTTTTTAGTGGTATCTATTAGGCAGAGACTAAAACATTTGTAAGATGCTAAAAAGTATATAGATGTCAAATACAAACACTTATTAGTAACTTTTATTTGCTTGGTTCTTATATAAAATATTGATAAAAAAGTTTTGATATATCATAAGTATAACAATATATAACTCATAAATGAACATATCAGAAATAACTATAGGAAATATGAATATGTTTCCAATAATAAATCTTAGAGAATGAAATCAACTCATTAAGGAAATGAATTATTTATTGATGTAAAATGTTAAATAAAATTATTCTATTTTTGTAGAGTGAAGCCAAATGATTTGCTAATATATAGAAATAGCTTACTTTTCCAAAATATTAGGCTATTTGAAAATAATACTTTTAATGACATCTATCCCTAATTTTACTAATCTATAAATGTCTTTAAAATACTATAGCCACTCCCTATAAAAAGGAATTTTTAATTAATATGAAAATTAGGAAATATAAGTAAAATCAATTTTATTTAACAAAAGAAATTATAAATATTTGTTTATGACAAAGCAGCTGTGACTGATAGTTACTCGTGGTTTTCATGCTTATAAATCCCTAACTCATGCCACTACATATTCCTACTCAAGGCAATCATACAATAGTACTTTTTATGAACATCAAATAAAATGATCAAGTATCATCTACAAATAGAAAAAAAATATATATAAAGTTTGATTCTCAGAACCAGGATGACATCAACAACATACATAATAAGAGTAAGTGAAAAAGAAGGCCAAAGGCCCACGCCACCTAGATCCACATCTCTGCACATCAATGCCACTCCTTTTCTTCCCTGGTGTCTAGCAGGCCTGATTCAGTTCCATAATACAAAATATCATACCTGTTAGCTTCAAACAAAAGCATTAAAAAAAAATCACTAGTTAATTCTGAGTTGGTGTATATTTAATTATAAGATGCATATAACCATGTTTTAGTGAAAAAATAAAAAAATAATTTCCTAGACTTTAATTAAACTTAGCTAAGAACTTTGATGGAAGTGAGTTTATGTAGTGATATATTTGAAAGAAGGTAATATACCAAATTGTAAACTTGGATTTATAAGTCATTTTCATTTGAAATAGATGTAAAAACCCTTCTTGCTACACACACACACACACACACACACACATACACACACACACACACACATTCATACACATACATACACACACACATACTCATACACACACACACACACACACACACACACACACACACACAGAGGAACTGGCCTGTTATATTTGCATGTGGTAGATTTCAAACACTAGTCGTAATGCTCCCGTAACATTGATATATGACCTTTGTAATTTACATTGAAGAAAACTGGTTTTTTTTCAGCCTAATTAGAACTGTTTCAAATTTTCTTGCTAAATATATGATATAAAGTTCTTTCAACTTTTTTATTCTAAAGTTTCTTTCCATGTCAACTTTGTTCCAATCAAAATATGCTTTGAATTAAATGATTTTGATTGAATATGTGGATCACATTTCACGTCTAAGATTTAAAGTCCAAAAAGGAAAAGTTTAGCCTGTTCAAACAAAGCAAACGCAGCCACTTTGCGGAAGGCTATTCACTTTAAGAAGACTGACAAATTGTTTGTGTGCACCATCAGGTCCAGTTCCTGCAATAGTTGCCAGATTTCCTGTCGCTCTAATAAGATAGATATGTTAACTCCTGAAGTGCTGGTTTGGAATCTGTGGAAAATCTGGCTAACTTTAGGTAAATTTTAGGAGTCTATTTTTTAAGTTAATCTAATGAAAAGAAAAGAAAAATTTATAACTATGGCATATTAATGCCTTCAAACAATAAAAGTCATAGAAAATGAACTGCTTTTTACATTGGACAAATATAAATTCAGAATACTTAGAAAACATTCAGGATATTTTCCAAGTGTGATTTGGTAAAAATGACAAACACCTGTCAATCCTTATTTTTTAAATGCATTAATTTCACCTTTTTAACACTTATTTTTATAGTGAAACAGAATGAAAGCTGTAATATTTAGTCAACTATAATCAACTAACTTTAGCTAATTTCTCTGAAAATGATTACAAGAATACCAAAGAGCTTCAGAATCTGGATGTTCACCTTACTGCAAATGTAAAACAATGTTGAGTAACTTTAATACTATTTACATAGAAAAGTCTAACTTTGAGAGCTTGAAAAAAATGTGTGAAATGTGACATTTAAGAGTAATACATTATGAAGACCAAAGAGGGGAGAGGAGAACCAAAGATTAAAAGAAAAAAGCTATGGGATACTAAAAAATAAAAATTATACTTGGCAGTTTAAAAAATGAAATGTAGTTAGCACACTGAAGTTCAGCGGGCAGAGCGGATAGAGAAATCACTGGTAGAGCTGTCCATGTTACACTGCCCTTGAACTGCTGGGCAGAGGAGAGATTGGGTTCATTTCTACATTTCTATCATTACTAAAGATGTGTGAGTTAGTATCATATCTTGATAAAACCATCACGTGCCCATGCATCTTCTGCCAGGAGAACCATTCTGCTACAATTGTTATTGTGTAGTTTTAAATGGACTAGTCAACCAGCTGTTCTATATTTTACACACTGAAGGCCATGTTTCCTTTGAAATTCATAGTTTTAATCTCAACTGGTCTGTATTGCTGTGTGCCAAGATCAAAAGGATTAGGCAAACTTGTACAATTACCTCCTTTTCAGAGAGTTTTTTTTTGAATATTTGAAATACTCCTGTATGCTGACATTTTATCCAACAATTTTCTTTAGAATTCTAGAACATTAAAACATTTAATTAACATTTCAACCTTAAGTCATTCTTATTCTAGCATCTAGAAATCCATAACAGACAGATATGTTAAAGTAGTTGTAGTATAACACACATAGAGATATAGACATTTTTCTTATTTTTGTCTAATTAGGTAGCAATGGATGAGAAATGAGTGTACTGGCCTACCTGGTCTATTATTTACATTGTGTGTTGTGTAGGGAACTTACAACAATAATATGTGGTCTCAGAAATTTAATAGGAGATAAAAGGTCTTACAAAAAATAAGGACAAGATGGAGATAGATGTCCATTAAAACCATGTTGTGACATTTCAGAATTGTCTGAGATGAGCTCTGTAGTTGGTGGTAAGCTTTCTAGCAGGCAACATTGAGAGAAAAACTTGAACGATTACAAAAGTTGAAAATGGCCATAACTTAAAAACAAACCAGATGGCCTGGAATTCCTTATTCTATTTCTGAGATAAGAAATTCCTCCCTTGGCAATTAGGATGGAGCCCAGGTACATGACTCATAGAGGAACTTACTTAATCCTCAAGTAGATTTAAAGTATAGACAAACAGAGAGGCTGCGTACTCCAGACAATCCTAAACAGACCTTATTTCTCTTAGGGAAGTTTCGAATGGTAGATTCTTAGATAACATTTCATGACAAGTATCTGAAGTGTAGTCATTCTGTCAGTTAAGTGCAGAACCATATCTAAAAAACAGGTAAACTGAGTTATGGGACTTTATTTTATTTTATTTTATTTTATTTTATTTTATTTTTACCATCTTTAAAACATTTAAGGGCATAAAGAAAAAGATACACGCCTGTATGGAAGGCAGGTCCACCTTCACTGGGATGGGACAATGGCCTACGTTTAGAATGATAGGTCTAAGATTTCCTCTGAGTGTAACACAGGGTAAACTTTCCCACACAGATATACAAAAGCGTCCAGATACCTAGTGCAATGCACTATTCCTCATAGACACTGAAATATTTGACGTATGCACAGGGGGCAGGTGAGATGCTCAGTGGGTAAAATGTCACCAAGCCTGACAACCTGAGTTCCCTGTTCTGAATCCACATTGTTGAAGAAAACCAAATCTCACAAATTTTCTTCTGGCCTCCACATGAGTGCTACATTGAGGTATACACACACACACACACACACACAGAGCTTTCCTAGAAAATAACTGTAAATATGTATATAGATAACATGCACTCGAAAATACACTAGCTATAAAAATATACAGCTAAGCAATTGAAATGCTAATATAAAGCACTTGATTTAGTCATGTGTAAAAATGAGTATCTTTCCTCTTTAACCACAGTGAAAGACTATACTAGTGTAAGAACTGCTGGAAGTTTTCTTTTATAGTCAGTTACAAAAGGAAGGAAAACAAAATAAAAAACTAATCTCTCTCCATTTGAAATCTGTACAGATCTTATAAATATTAGCAGTTTCTTGCCTTTGAAGACGGCTTGACCAAAATCTCTACTTCTTACCAGATGTAGTTTAATCCCATAGGGATGCTAGACAAAAACAAGGAGCTTTCTTCATGACACCAGGAGTCCCCTCGACTGACTGTCATAAACCTATACTGGCAATTACTCCAAGACACATAACTAACACACACACACACACACACACACACACACATACACAAGTTGAAGAACTTTTAAAATGCATTGTTAAGTTTGGCCAGAACCAAATCACATCTGCATTTACTTTGTCTATGCTGTGTATATTCTGTAGAACTGAAAGACATTCATTCTGTACTCCTGATTAATACTGGTATCTCTCATATCCATTCATTCAACAAGTGTATACTGTGTGCTGCTAGTGGATCCCATTCTGTGCTAGGCTCTGAGATGAGGTCCTCTGGAAGGAAAGGGGGAAGGTGAGTGAGCACCAAGTGAGTGACAGTCCAGATGAGAGGTACTGAGATGGGGAGACGGGCAGGAGAGATGGCTCGATGAATGCTTACTTATCTTGCAGAGGACCTGGGTCCAGCACACGATCACCTGTAACTAATTCCAGGGATTCTGAGGCCATCTTTTGACTTCTATGGGCTCTTGTACACACAAGGTGTACGTACATACACTGAGGCTTGCACATATACACAGTTTGTTTGTTTGTTTTATTTTTTTGGTTTTTTGAGACAGGGTTTCTCTGTATAGCCCTGTCTGTCCTGGAACTCACTCTGCAGACCAGGCTGGCCTCGAACTCAGAAATCCGCCTGTCTCTGCCTCCCAAGTGCTGGGATTAAAGGCATGCACCACCACTGCCACCCAGCTATAGATTTATTTTTTACAACTGAATGTTAATCAGGAGGAAGACAGGATCTTGGAATGATACCTGGCTTTCAGGTTTGGATTATAACTACACTGTAGTAGAAGCAATCTATATGCTAAATTAGTTGAATTTTGAATTAATATTGGTATTTTAGACTTTTTTCAGAGCCCAGAACCTGGCAAATACTAGCACTTTATCAAACTACATTTACAGACCTGTATTGTTTAGAGAAGTGAAATTAATCCTAAGAGTTTATCTTAGATATAAGGTTGAAACTGTAAAATAAAACTATATACTATCTCAATATTAAAATCAAAATATGTCCATTTTCAGTAGAGAGATGTCTAAGACCCACCCTTAGATTTTTTTTTTTTTTGAAACCATGAGGGTTTCACTGTTCAGTTCAGGTTGGTTTTAAACTCACATTTTTTTTCCCTTTGCCTACAAAATACACAACTATAGGCCTGTAACACCATACCAGTTTCTAAGGCAGTAAGAATTCTGGACAACAAAATAACCAAAACTTTATACCAGTGCTGCCCAATAAGAACATATGGAAAGTAAGTATATAATATTGTTTTCTAGTAGTCACAGGTGAATTGATTTTAACAATGTTTAATCAAAACTAATATTAAAACATCATTTTATATTAAATCTTATAATATGTGATGTATTTCATACTTAGTATAATATAAATTAATCTAACCAACCACATTTCAAGTAATCCATAGCCACAAGCTAAACCTTATAAAGCATCAAGAACCTAAAAGATGAAATGATTTTCAATGCAGTTTTGAGGTCATTGAAGTTCTCAGCACTGTAAAGAACAGCTAGACCTTTAGATATGACAGCAGAAAGCTAACATCTTCAGGAGTAAGCTAGACCTTTAGATATGACAGCAGATATCTAACATCTTCAGGAGTAAGCTAGACCTTTAGATATGACAGCAGAAAGCTAACATCTTCAGGAGTAAGCTAGACCTTTAGATATGACAGCAGATATCTAACATATTCAGGAGTGAGCTAGACATAATGTTCTGCAGCGTATGTTCTTTCACACTTTACAGATCTCAGGAGAAATGTGGCAGTGTGTGAAAAATGGTGCTCTCTTCATCCTCTTTAAATAAAGACAAAAGGCAAAATCTACTCAAGCCCAGCATCTCCTGCTAACTTATCATCCTTAAAGGTCCCTGCTCAGGATTTTTACATTTTGGCTGTCCAGCTCAATAGTTAGGGACCCACAGACCATAAACTCAGCATCGGGGACATAATCTTTGCTGAAAGTCAACCACGTGAAACCTGTATGTTTTCATTAACCCTAGGAAAAAGCTTATTATATTTGATAGAAGATGAGCTAACCACTGCGTACTTCTAGAGAGTTCTCAGAATATATATTACGATTCTCTAAACTGCAATAAATTGTGGATTCGATTCTCTGAATTATCAACAAAATGCTACTTAATAATGACTCTTAATTATAATGTACATCCATGAATACAAAGGCATTGTGAGATCAGCAATATAAATGTCTTGAAGTAATTAAATAAATGCTATTTTAGATATTTGCCTCCTTCTCTTTGAGTTAGTTAAACTCATTTCTGTTCTCAGTATACCAAAGATGATGTTTTTGCTACTATAAGATTACTGTATGGGTCTAGGGGTCTCACTGTCCTTCATCTCCCGTCTGTTATTAAGTCTGTTTTTGTCACCCTGTGTCTGGTGTCTAAATCTATTCAATTCCCCTGGTATTTCTCTTTCTCTCTCTCTCTTTCTGTGTAGGGCGTGCTAAGGACTGAGTACACTAAGCACATATACTATCACTGAGCTTCACATAGCACCTCATATTCATCCTTTTGTGAGATACAGTCTTATTATGTAGGCCTGGCTGTCCTAGAATTAATAACATAGAGTAGGCTGGCCTCCAGCTCACAGAGTCCATGCTGCCTGCCTCTGTCCCCGAGTGCTGGGATTAAAGGTGTGCCAACATGCCTGGCCATACTCATCCTTAAAGATTAAGATTAAAGATAGGTTTATCCTTAGCAGTCTTCCCCAACCTTACCAAGAAGCAGAACAAGGCATTTCCTCTTTGGGTCTTATTGCAAACACACAGACAGACAGACAGACAGACAGACAGACAGACAGACAGACACACACACACACAAACTTTTACACTTTCATGGTAGTCCTGCTTCTCATTTATGGTATACAATATAAAATCATACTTACCACTTGTAACATATATTATTGCAAGTTATATATGTATTTTAGTTTATTATCTCTCTCACTAAACAACAAATTCCCTTCAAAGTGGATGTAGTATACATAGAATTCCCAGTTCTCTACTACTTACATGTAGTAGGTGCTTACAAATACTGGGAGTAAATGATTGTTTCATTTAACCTAGTTCCCTAATTAGTCACAGCTATGTCTGTCTATCTACTTCTTAAAATAGCATCCCCAAAGGGCAGGTGTCATATTCTTGCAATTTTGTGATCACAGATCTAAGTATCCAGAAGGTTCTTAATAAATGCCTATTGAATGAATGAACAGCATCTGATCATTCTTTTTTTTTTTTTTTTGGTTTTTCGAGACAGGGTTTCTCTCTGTAACCCCGGCTGTCCTGGTACTCACTATGTAGACCAAGCTGGCCTCGAACTCGGAAATCCGCCTGCCTCCACCTCCCAAGTGCTAGGATTAAAGGCGTGCGCCACCACCGCCCGGCTTGCATCTGATCATTCTTAGTACAATTCAGTGACTACATAGAGGGACTATAGCCTTAAAGTATCATCTAAGCAATAGGAAAATGAGGACAGAACTTTATCCAGTAGATATGCTGCTAGCCTGGCAGTTTTAGTAAATGGATTTCTCGCCTTACTGGCCATTGCAAATCAGCTATCTGCAGCTTGTTAACCATATGATCAGACTGGGGTAGGACGGTCACATGGAGAAAAATGAGAGTGGACTCCATACCACAGATGGATGCAAATAGCATCAAGACAACACTTGACAAAGGTTCTTGAAGTATGTATATATTATGGAAGGAAAAGCATTTAGAGCATGAGCTTGTGATGGCCTGGGGTGGATGCACTGGCCAGCCAAAAACCAGCAGGAAAGCACAACAGCCCCCAGGAATGCTTAGGATGCACCCTGCAGCATGAGAAATGCTTTAAATGCATTATTTTATCTAATCACTATAACACTCCTAAGAGATAAGCACTATATTTTTAAAGGTTGTTTTACAAATGAAACTAAAAATTCTTCAAGTAAAATGCCCAATGTCACACAGCTAGTAAATGTCAGAGATGAAACCTACACTCCCAGTGTCTCACTGTATTAACTAGTCCACATTCTGTTGAATAATTTTAATTTTGATGCAGAATGATAAATGCCAAAGCCCATTATCAAAAAATTTAAATTACAAAATAATTTCATACTAAGCAGTATTTGTAATTATTATCATATGTAATTTAGAAACACTAGCAGTGAATACTGCCGAATATGTAGTAAGCCATGTATGCCACTAATCATGGAGGCTTTATTTACAGGTTCCGCTTTTCTTTCAAACAGGTATTTGCACAGCCACTTGACTTTCATTTTGTATTACAGTTTCCATTTCTGCCTTCCTGCTAGAATGTGGATCTACGTGTCTGCATCTTTGGAACCGAATCATTATAGACATTTGATAAATACTTATTGAATGGAGTTAGAATTTATACTTTAGCCTCTTTCATTATTTTTACTAAATATTAATCAGCACCTTTCAGATCAAGGCAGACAATACCAAGAATATCTGTTGGTTGCTAAGCTTAAGTCTCTTGATAAACCAGCAATTCATTAAACAAAATATTAATCAGGGAGAAGAGAACTAACAAAAAGGGCCCATTCTGCTCATCTGTGGACTTAATTACTTAAACAGCTGTGATTTCATGGAGTTATAGGTTTATATTTCATCTTGATACAAACCATTTCAAATGAAACTGTTGTATGGAAAGAATAAAAAAATCTCATGTCTCTTCCAAATTATGTAAACATTTTCATTTACCCATCCAGATATATATCTATTTTGTTAATTTTTGGACAATATTCTAAGTATTTTCATATAACTATACCAAACAAACTATTCAATAGTTTATCTTTCATTTTTAGAAATGATATAACATTTTGTTTTCTGACTCTAGTATCTTTTAAATGAGATTTGATAACTGCTTTTAAATTAAACCACTAGACCTGATAAAAATGAGAAACTGCTTTGAGTCTTAAAAATTTTCCACAACTACAGGTCACTTGGGAAAACACCAAGAGTGCTTAAAATCAGAGTTGGAACCACTATAGAGTTAGAACTGGATCAAGAACTCAAATGTGTTTAATCCATAAACCACATTTTCCTCCTTTGTTGTTAAAAAATATGACTCTTCTTAGTAGGATCTCTACAAGGTAGTATGATCCCACTCAAAGGATGCTGCTAAAATGTCAGGATCCAGCAGGGATCTGAGTAGCAAAGGCAGCATTTACATTTCTCCTAAACATGCAGGTGAAAAGACAGACAGCATGGTAAGAGTTAATTGAAACATTCCTGTTGGAGAAGGACTGAGGAGTGGGGGTAGGGGAGGCTGGAAGGGGGAGTGAGGCTGGGAGATGCAGAGTTAATCAGGGAGCAAATCCAAAGCCAGGCATGGATAGGCCTCACTAATGAGCCTCAAGTACCCTGCAGTGGTTTTCAAACTTAACTGGCTTCAAAAGATGCCACCCCATGACAGAATGCAGCTAGCCATAAGAGGAGGGTGATTAGAATAAATGACTGGAGTAATTAACTCTGATGTGAAACCACCTGATTGGAAAAGAGAAGCCAAGAGCTATTTAGCTGATGGTCCTGCAGGAGAAAAGGAAGCTTTCCCTCTCTCTTGTGTGGGTGTTCAGTCAGAACCCCACTCTTTCAAGTAGGTATTTGGTAGCACTAATGAAAAGCAGCTTCCATTCAAGGGCCTCTCAAGGGCCTTCCCATTCATTTTGAAAGGGGAGGAAAATAAAAGCTTCAAAGTAGAACTAATTTACTTTACTCCCTTACCTCTCGGTGAATTTTGCATTTGAGAAGTCTACATTCTTATTTGTGCTAATGCTCTCCCTCCAAATGATGTCGTAAAACTGACTTTATAAAAAAAGTATGGGACAGTTAGTTACTGAGGAAAAAGAAAACAGTATTTTTTTTTCCTTTAAAAATGTTATACATAGAAAACTCAAAACTGATAGTAATTAGTTGCTGACTGGTTAGAATACTTTCCAAGTGCTACTGGAATCATTTTTCCCACAGCAAAGACTGTACGGAGAAAGTGAAGCACAGCAGAGAGAATGTTCAGATTTAACACAAACAAAGAACAAGAAAGAAGGAATGGAAGGGTACTATTTATGCAAAAAGATAGCTCTCTGTCATTGGCTTTATTTTATTGGGAGGGGAGGGGAGAGAGAGAGAGACAGAGAGACAAACAAAGAGACAGAAAGAGAAAGAGAGAAAGAGAGAAAGAGAGAGAGAGAGAGAGGGAGAGGGAGAGAGAGGAAGGGGGGCAGTTACAAAGACTTGGGGCATTACTGCCTGCTGTTTTACAAGTAGTCACCAATGCATCAGGCCAATGTTATTCTGTACCTACTGAGTTAATGTGCTTCCACAACCCCTCCCCCAAAACAGGTTCACCAGCCTTCCAGTAACCACGGTGTAGTAGCACAATAACCTAGTAAATGTTTATGCCTACACTTGGATTTATTTGACAGCTTTACACCTTTGGGCATGATATAATTAAATGTTTTGACAGCTAAACAAAAACTGTATAAATTTAAAAGCTATTAGGAGCTCAGCATCTAGAATCAAAATGAAGTAATTTGCTTATACCTAAGTCACTTTTAGCAAGGCATTCCAATAAAAAGCAGGCAAGAGTATCTGTCTATCCTGGTGTTTTAGCCAATTTGTTCTTTCTGTGAAGGATATTCCCTTTATAAATGTTGGTGGTGAGTTTAATACTTAACAAAGTATTAAACATGAATATATTTAAGATCATCAACAGAAACTCATTGGCTATTTTCTGTAATTTAATAAACACGAAATATTAAAAATTCACTAACTATTAAGTAGTATATTAGTTTAAAAGGCTAACATGTACTACATAAGAGTTCATTAACTCATGGAACCAAGAGCCCTTCAAACTCAGCTACAAAGGACTGGGGAAGTTAACCCTCATCCTCCTAAGAGGCCAAGTTTTGGGTTTCAGTGTTCTTACTGCTGTGGACCCTAAATTCATGGCTTACGTTCAGAGAAGCCCGTTGCTTATAATCAGAGCTTCAGACAATGTCCTCATCAGCAATGCTATTTAAACATGCAGACTGCAAAACTCAGATATCTCTTTAAAAGTGATAAAAACTATATAGTACAACTAATTTGTTTAAAAGTAGAGGCTGTCTTGTACTTATTACATGGTATCACAGCATTATGAAGAGTGTGGGCAGAGAAGGTTAGCTTCCAGTCTGGGCAGAGTTAGACCTCAGTAAGACCTCTTAGAGCCATTGCTGGAGTATCTGAACTCTATCAATTGAAAATAATACTCAAAATTCTCTTTTAATCATATAACAATCTAGGGGGATACTTTATCTTCAATAGCAGTAACAGTGATCAGTTGTTTATTTAAGAAACAAATCACTAAAATGTTTGGAGAGCAGTCTACTTTTCTTCTCCATGTTTACATTTCACTTAACCATCCTTCCTAGAAAGACAGCTCTACAGGAGGAAAAGACTGAGAACTAAATCCTGTTTAACTTACATGGCAACTTTTTTTTTTCAAGCAACTTGAAGAAACATATTCTAAAAAGAGCTTCTTATGTATACTGCAAAAGCATTACTGCATTATCTAAGTGGCTTCTTCCTCTTGCTTGCTCTAATAGGGTAGATGTCTTTTGTATACTGTATTGGGTTTCTCTGGCACACTGCCTGAAAACAGAATAAACTTTCTTAAATGTTTAAATATCTGGTGGTGTGCAGACTAAAGAAAGAAGAGCCAGGGACTCAGAAGCTGAGAACTGAAATCCAGCCTGTATTTATTATAAATAATCGAAAATTTCAGTCAGATCATTTAAACACTAGTTCTCACACCTAGTATCTCTAGTATATGTTTGAAGACTTATTGAATAACAGACTCAAATGTAGGCACTGAAATTAGAGATTGATGTCACAAGAAGACCACATATGAAGTGTATTTCTTTACTTCTCAACTGGCAGCAGGTTTTTTAAAAGTGCCATCGAATATGCTGATAAAAATGTGAATGGGGAGATTGCTCTGTGGTAAAGGATCTAAGTACAATTTCTAACCCATGTTGGGTGGCTCACCACCACCTGGGATCTCCAGCTGCAGGGGGCACAGAGGCCTTTGGCCTTAGTGGGCACCTGCATTCATGTGCACGTATCTACACAGATATCCACACAACAATAATTTAAATGCATAATTTAAAAACAGCAAATTTTTTGAAAACTCTCAATACAATTTAGCTGAAAGCACGGGAGAAGGAACGTAGGCCACGCGCCTTCTCCGAGGGAAAGTACTGTGGCAACTCTAAGAGTTTGGTGATTTTGGCTGAGATTATCTGAAAGGCCTTTATTTTATATTGCCAAGAAATGAAAAGAGTTGCAAAACAATAAAAGCTTCTTGTATAGACTTTTAAGTCTGTCCTTCCTAGAAGAGTATTCAGACCTTTTAGATACAGCTACATTTCATGCATATGTGAAGTGGAATGTACAAACACAAACGGATCATCTGGAAATATGTCAGAGTCCAACTCTCTGAATGAGTCTCCAATGAAAGGTGCTGGTGCCTGTGTTTTTCCTTCCAAAGTTGTCTCCACCTTTAAGAGCACTGGTGAGGCTGCATATTTAAAAGGAGCTCTGGAATCTTCTTCTAAGCCTTATACAAAGATTCTGATGCTCACAGCTTCTTGAGTTTTTAATAGTGACTGCATTTGTCCATTAAAAATGTATCGTAGTGCTTGCTTCATGCCTGCTCCACTGTGAACCACTTCTGTCTTAACTATCTAATTCCTCCACTGTGACAAGGGAGTCTTTTTTTTTTTTTAAAGATTTACTTATTTATTTTATGTTTATAAGTACACTGTAGCTGTACAGATGGTTGTAAGCCTTCATGTGGTTGTTGGGAATTGAATTTTAGGACTTCTGCTCACCCCGGTCAGACACACTCGCTCAGGCCCAAAGATTTATTTATTATATGTGAGTACACTGTAGCTATCTTCAGACACACCAGAAAAGGGCATCAGATTTCATTACAGGTAGTTGTGAGCCAACATGTGGTTGTTGGGATTTGAACTCAGTACCTTCAGAAGGGCAGTCAGTGCTCTTAATCACTGAGCCATCTCACCAGCCCAACAAGGTGGTCTTAAATTTGGTAATGTATATGTGATGGTGCAGATATAAAGTGTTCTCACAGAAAGTTCCTATGTTGAAAGCCTGTGATCCCTAGACTAGGGGCGCTCCTGGGAGTTAACTAACTGTGAGATACCTAACTCTATCATCACGCAGTGTATCACCGAGATCAGGCTAAACAGTGTAGGGCCTGGAGGAAATGGGTACTGAGGGATGTTTTAGACGGGTGTATCTTGTCTTAGGACACTTCTCTGTCTCCCTGTCTCCTGCCCCTTATGATAGGAGTCACTTTGTTCCAACACATGATCCCTATCAAGAAATTCTGCCCCACTGCAAGACCAGAGCCAATGGAGCCAAATGTCTTCTGAGACCATGAATCAAGAATTTTGTCATAGTGATGAAAAGTGACTCAACAATACATTAAAAAATTACATTTCTTGATTAGGCATAAACTATGTAAGAAAGAAGAAAGAAATCTAAATGGTATTCCCCATAAATATTTGAGAAAATAGACATTTTAACCTGAAAATTAAATATTATGTAAGTAAACATTACTTAACTACATATCTATCTAAACAATACATAAAGCCTCATTACTACATATAATTTTATACTTTTATCTATCAATTAAATATGAAATTTAAAAAATGATGCCAACTTGAATAATATTGATTAGTAGAGTACAGTTAGTAATTTCTTACAAAAGTAAGTATTCTCTTACTATCTGATCTAGCAACTATTCCCTAATATTTAACCAAATATAGAGAAGCAACTATACAAAAAATTAATACTTGATTATTTAAGAATTTTTATTCAATCAAGTTGTCCTTTAAGAGATCAATGATAACTTATAGTACACCCACATGATGATATCCTTTTTAAAAAGAAAATTATCATTGTTGATAAAGAGAGATGAGGTATCTCCAAGGACAGAGAAGCTGTACAAAGGACAGAGACGAACTTTAAATACATATTACTAAACAAAGGAAGTGATTCTGACTCACTGGAGTCAAAGCTATGGAGACAATAAAAAGAGTAGTCATTTCCAGGGACCCTAGGAGTGGCAGTGGGGTGACAAGACAAATATTGGTATCTAAAGATTTCCATGGTAATGAGACTAATTCCACATGATATTATTCTGTGTGGCAGAGATGTGTCTATGTATTTGTGAATCCAAAGATAAACTACAAACTTTGGCTACTAGTGCTCGTGTTGTAATAAATATACCACATTTAACAAGGTGTTGGCAGTGGGAGAGTGGGAACAGGGGAAATGGACATGTATATGACAACTCTGAGCATCCCATGTGCCTCTAGAAACAGCAGCTTAGCTTTTAAAAAGGAATGTACACATACATATATATATATATATGTATATATATATATATATGAAGAATATAAAAAGGGTAAAGGAGGGGATTAAAATTTTATTTGAAAAGGAATTAGACAGAATTTCTAGAACTGGAAAATATCCATCAAATTTAAACTAAATTGAGTAATCTCCAGATTTCAAATAGCTGATGAGAAAAATAATGATCTGAAAATATGAGAAAACATAGAATAGGTCAGACAGAAATTATAAAATAGATCAATAAAAGGTCAAAGTACCAGTCATGATGCTCAGTGGGAACCCTGAGTTCAAGCCTCAGAGTAAAGCAAAGTACCTAAGGCCCACACTGTAAAGTAAGAAAGATGTGCTTGGTCTTCCTAGCTTTTGGCACACAGCTTCTAGCCTAAATGCAAAGCACAGGAACTGGAGTCAAAAGTATTATGTTCCTACAAAGAAAAGAGGATTTTTTACTTTTAGAAATTTTTAGATATGAAAGACAGGAGAAGGTCCAACATATACCCCAGAGAAATTCTATCCTCAATAACTTATGGGAGAGAGATAACATTGAGAACTTCCAAGAACTTATTAAAATGCAAATCCATAGATTCAGGATACAAAATGAGTCCAATCATAACAACCACAACAAAATTTGGCCTGACATAAATAGATTATAATAAAACAAACAAAAATAAAGACAGCTGAAAATTTTGTTCAAAACAACTTAAAAAGATAGACTTAACAGTTTCAAAAGCTAAAAGTTACCTAATAGATTCCAACTGCTGACAGAATAATTAAGTGTGAATAAGAATGAGGGAGAATAAAAACACTACTCCAGATAATGAGGATGACCCGATGTAGCTACCAGCCTGTAATTCTGTTCTACAGCCACAACTTAAATTGTCTGTTCAATGATGACATCCATTCTCCAAATTCCTTTCTTCCTCCTGATTTCTGACATATGTCTAATTCACCACTGTCCTGCAGTCACATGGGAATCAAACCTGTACGATGGGGTCTGACTTCTATTGAGATACAAAGGGCACCTCAGTATTGTCTTCTCCAAGACATACTGCCACTACTTGAATCCAGTCCCAGCCATCTCTACTCTATTCAATCAAATAAATTACAGCTAGACTTTGCTTCCTAAATGGCAATTTCAGTCATTCCGTCTTTCCACAGACCTCTCACAAGTGTCTCTGTACTAAGGGTAAATGTAACTCTTTATCATAGATTCACAGCTCTCTGTATCTTTGACCTCAAACTGCCTTTACCATTTCTGAAGTCTCAACAATTGTTTTCTATTTTACTGTTGCTCAAGCACCTTGTCTCTATTCTCAGTTTCTTTTCTGCTCATGTGCTTTTCTTTGCTAGACTCAAAGTGAGATGCATGTTCACAGACACCCACCACAGGTCTCCAATAATGTGACTTAATTTATATACCAGAAACAGGGAGGAGGGAGTAGCTGGAGAAGGATGAAAAATTATTTACTTATTTGCACCCAGTCCTAAGTGTGGTGAAGTAAGCTCAGCACCCTCTTTGTTCACTGTCCCTACTCAATGCACACACTGCATTGTACTATGTGCTCAGACAGCATCCTTCATGCACTTCATGAATAACAGAGCCAAAGAGCCTGCTTCTTCTTTGACTGATGATCTTATTATTATTATAATACTCTGAGCCCTGCCAAAGAAAGACAACCTCATTTTCACTGCATTATTTTTGCCAAAGAAACATGATTTTCATTTACTTACAATGTTCCTCTTCCTCTGTATGTTTATAAACTATAATTGTGGTGGGAATTTTTCTGGAATAAGCACTCCCCAAACAATGAGAGTGGAAGAGAGGAGATGCCACAGTGGACCAAAGCTAGGACAGCTTGTGAAAGGCTTCAATGTTGGGTCCAGCTTGCACTCTCATTTCATATTCTAAAACTACAAGGTGGGGCGGGCAAGAAGGCAAGATTTTATAGGGCACACGTGGCAGTCAGCAGGTTGTTAAGGGAATGACCCACTGTCTTAACTTATTTGTCCAGGTAGCAAGGGAGCTCATGCTTGGCAGATAGACAATTCAAGCAGTGCTCTAAGTAAATCATGAATAAGTCATTAAGTCAGTATCTAATAATTGATTTTTCCAACTTATTCTACTTCAGAATTATATATTTGAAAGTGAAATTTAGAAATGCTGCACTCATGCAGATTTTAAACCACACTTTGAAAGGGTGCAATAGTTTTGAGATTGATGTTAAAGTATAGAATACACTTGATTCGATAAAATGAGTGGCAAGTTCTTCTGGTGTGCTGGCATGCACTGAAGTGACTCATCTTGTTTACTACCTGAAAGGTTAATCATGTGGCAAAAAAAGCAGATTTAGAAGAGGAGATGGAAATACCAACTGCCAATCTGGCTAGATGAAGGCTACGAGTGCACTGTGAAGATTTTGGCATCTTTGTGATAGAATTCCTGACAGGAACAAAAGAGGAAAGATTTAGTCTGCTCATGGTTTTAGGAGTTTGTTATTATGACAGTGCAAGTCACATCATGGTGGACAGGAAGCAGATTGGGCCCAGGTCAGTGTATCCAAGAACATACTCCCAGTGACTCATTTCTTTTAGCCAGGCTCCACCTTCCACAGTTAAACTGCTCACCTTCCAATAGTTTGTTAAAATCCTGAATCTAATTAGGCATGTCCAAAGTTTTAACACTTCAAAGTGGCATTGTCTTCTATAAAGTTCACACTTGAGAACCAAGCACTCTAATTACAAAAAGGAGAAAAAAAATCACACTATTTCAAGAGTTAAGTTTACAATTTTATATTGAGCCACATTCATAGCTATTCTAGTGTCACATGACCCACTGGCATGTGCTGGTTTGGACTCTCTCTCTGCCTTCCTGGACACATCCATGGGTGTCTCTCTTGTGGACTTCCAGGTTGGAGAAGGGAAGAGAGGAGGGGACAGAGGTGGGGCGCAAAAGGGGGAGAGGGAGAGGGAGAGGGAGAGGGAGAGGGAGAGGGAGAGGGAGAAATCAGAAAATGCAAGCTCCAGAATATACATTCACTAAATTACTATCTTACTTATTCCTATCATTACTTGTATATTAATAATTTCTTATATATACGTATATCCATTAGGAACAGGTACTAACCTTAAGTAAATGTTTACCTAAAAGTTTATCCTTAAATGCAGTGGCTCTCAATGTATGGGTCACAACCCCTTTGGGGGCCAAATGACCCTTTCACAGGGGTTCTGTAAGACCATTGGAAAACACAGATATTTGCATTATGATTTATAATGGTAGCAAAATTAGTTATAAAGTAGCAATAAAAATAATTGTATAGTTGGGGGTCACCATGACATGAGGAGCAATATTAAAGGGCTGAAGTATTAGGAAGGTTGAGAACTACTGCTTAAATGTTTACATATAAAAATTCTTTAATTAAAAATATTAGCAGATAAAAATTAAGTTTATGTTTTAAAAATGTTGCTTGATTTACATGGCTACAAGATGACTGCTAGGTTATATAGGTCCAGTCCCAAGAGGCCACTTAATCACAAACTAAGCAAAGTACATGTCATAGTTTTTTTAAAAAAAAAAAAATCTCCAAGTTCAAGAGAAAA
>NW_022196898.1:35593280-35594321 GCF_008632895.1 Mastomys coucha | reverse complement strand
AACTCAGAAATCTGCCTGCCTCTGCCTCCCAAGTGCTGGGATTAAAGGCATGTGCCACCACGCCCTGTGGAAGTACACATCTCTAATCCCAGCACTTGGGAAGAAGAGGCAGGAGAGTTAGGAGTTCATGCTCACTTCCTCTTCAATCAACACAATGTAAATAAATGCTCAAAATACAAATTTAGCAAAAAAGTAGATAGCTATGCTTACAGACTAAAAATTATATAAGATATGGTTCAAAACAATAACAAAGTTTGATCATTCATGATAACCATTTATAGCATATGTTCCAGAGATACAATGCATTTTCTCTGGAAAAATCAGCCTTAGTTGCATTATTATTAACTGGAATAAAATATGCTGGACCTTTTAGTTTTGTATCCTAAAACTACCCACATATTGTTGGATATTATACTGCCACAGTTATGTTCATGAAGTCAAAACAGAAGATAAGCTACCATGTCCATAACAAAGGCCATAACTCCATTCTTAACCAAACTGACATCAACTCTTTTCCCTGGTAAAACTTGCAAAGCACCGATAATTAGCCTTCATCCCTTAAGAGTCTCTCTTTCTCCATGTCTCACTTTCCCTTTGAACTAAATGAAAAATTTACTCCAAATCATAGGTTTAATTCATTTAGAGTTTAATGAACAGTCACTCTAAGGCTGACTCAGCACATCTCCAGAATCAGTTTTCTGGGCTTTGTTTTGTTTAGAAAATTTGTTTTATGTATGAATGCTTTGCCTGCACATATGTATGTGTACCACCTGTGGTGTGTGTGTATGTATGTATGTATGTATATATGTATGTATGTATATATGTATGTGTACAACATGTGGTATGTACATATATATGTGCACCTCCTGTGGTATATGTATGTATGTATGTATACTGCATGTGGTATGCATGGATGTATGTGCACCACCTATTGGTATGTATGTATGTATGTATGTATGTATGCATGTATGCTACTGTGGAGAGCCGTGAACCGCCACACCTCAAAGATGGCGCTGGCTGCCGCCCCCCCGCCAGTCTGAT
>NW_022196898.1:35556019-35588418 GCF_008632895.1 Mastomys coucha | reverse complement strand
TAAACTGCATGAGAAGAGCCCGAGAGAGTGTTGCGTCATTCTTGCTGGTCGAGGGTGGTCGCGACATGCTACATGTGGTATGCATGGATGTATATGCACCACATGTGGTATGTACACATGCATGTAAGTATACTACATGTGATATGTATGTATGCATGTATGTTTGTGTATCACATGTGGGTGTCTTGGGGCCTACAGAAGTGAGAAAAGGATACTGAAGTTACAGATGGTTGTGAGTTGCCATGTGGAAGTGAGGAACATTGAGGACCTCTGCAAAAGGTGCTCCTAATGGCTGATCACCTCCCCAACCTCCAGGATCAGGGAAGAAATATTAAGTATGGCCTTATATTAAAGTATGTCTATATGGAATTTATAAAAATTCATTAACCACACATTTTCCTCAGGGATAGCAGAAAGATATGCAGGTAATGAGGTGGTGATGTACACAGCTTAAAAAGCAGACTGAATTAGCACTAAGGAAAAACATATTCTTTTATTGCTGTAGTAAAACACCATGACTAAGGTAACACATACAAGAGTTTTTTTGGGCTTATGGATCCAGAGTGTTAGAGAATCTGTTCACATTTTGAACTGCAAACAGAAAGCAGAGAGTGCACTGGAAATGCCATGAAGCTTTTAAAACCTTAAAGCCCAGTCCCAGTGACTTGTTTCTTCCAACCAGCCACACTTCCTTAACTTAAGCCAACATCTGCCAACCAGGGACATTCCAACATCCGAGCAAATTCACAACCGAACCACGATAAAAAGTGCAGTTTGTCCTTTAAACACACATGATTTACTTGAGGATGTGATGATCAGGTCCTCCCCTCCTGCCCCTCTGCAAAGGAACGCCAGGCTGAGCCTCCTCCTCCTTGTGGAATGGTATGTAACTACTCACAGCAAGAAGCTACCTTAAACAGAAACCTAGCATTAAATCTGCCAAACTAAACAAGGACACATGTATTAGAGTGAACAAGGTATTTAATTTTATACCTTTAAAATAAAGACTTGTTTGGGGAGATAAAATGCAAAAGTATTTTAGTTTAATCAAAATATATTTTAATCAGACTATAGAAAATGAATATTCCTGTGCATAGATTTATAAAACACAAACATCTAATTTTTTTCTTCAGAGCAAAGAATTAAAAAGAAATCAGGAGAGAAAAGGATATAGTATTCAAATGACTACTAGTTTGGTCTGGAACTGGCACCATAAATTTTCATGTTTCTCTCTTGCAGGCATTTGGAACAGCCTCTAGACTTCACACAGCTAATGGCTGAGCCCTGCAGAGCTCTGTCAGTATTCTAGACCTCTAAACCTAAAGTTATAATCTTATTTTCTGATTTTGATTGCATGAATCTTAGATTATAGATTTCTATTACAGATTATTACTTCAAAATGAAAAAAATTAAGATTCATGGGATATACAGAAGAAAGTTTGAAAAAATAACTGCATATTAAACTACTCTAGACAAAGGAGAACAATAAAACTAAACTGAATAAAAATTTAAAGTTGAACATACAAAAGAATAAGTTAAGAAGCAAGGGATATAAAGCAACTGTGCAATGTAAAGCTATCTTTGGAAAATGAGATTTGACAGTTATTGCAATTAGATTAGAGAAGGTGCAGGGGCAGAGTGAGTCATGGTTCTAAAATAGAATAGACTGTCTCTTCTCCAGCATTTGCTGGAAAAAGGTTTAACCTTCTTCTGTATTACAGATCATCTTGAGCAAGTAGGCCCTTGTAAATATAAAAACAAATACCTGTTTATATATAAGTCAAAACCCAAAGTCCTATCTATAAATAAAATTTATACCTATAAATCTATTATATAGAATCTTCTTTATTGTCACAAAGCCAAGAAGATAAAACACAAGAAAATAAAACTTTATCAGTTAAAATGTTGAACAAACTTATTTAATTTGCAAATTTACTGTTGTTTTATTTTTAACTACAAATAACTTGCCTCTGTGGCATCTACTGTATTAAAGCAGAAAGGACACAACTGGGAGATTAAAAAGAGAGAAAGGAAAAAAAGGAAAGGAAATCGAAAAGTAGGAGAAAGAAAAGAGGAAGATGAACAGACAGAAGAAGGAGGAAGAGAGGCAAATTGGCTTAGTCAAGCTCTCTCGGGACAGCGTGCTGAGTTACTGGAGCAGAGATGAGGGGTTGAAAGCTACTACTGATAACTGGTGGAGGCCAAAGTGCTGCCTAAGTGCCTGCTGTCTGTCGGAAAGGAGGGAGGAGAGGCTGGAGGTGGGAGATGCCAAGTGCATCCCAGCCTGCAGAATAAAAAGGAAGCATTAACAGCAGTCCCGGGGGAAGCTGAACAGCTATCCCATGAGCCAGAGGGCAAATATGGCAACAGCAGAGGAGCAGCAGCTGGATAAAAGGATAAAGAAATAAAGAAACCACAGGAAAACTGGCAGCTTGAGGCACAAGCCTGCCTGCAAATAACACTGCCATCTTTCTACTGCCAGTGGGTTATTAATCAACAACCAATATGCAACACACTGAATTTGCTCAGCAACATTGCATTAAGCCTGGATTTAACAGTGCAACAGCAGTTCTGCTGAGAAGATACACTTAGACTCCCCTGTGCCAGCTTCACAGTGATTGACAACCCACAAGGAACTCCAAAATAGTTACAACAAAGAAAAAGCACTTAAATATATTTTATAAATTTTGCCAAGACTCTGTAGAATTTTCCATTGAGTATAATTTAATAAAGTCAAAGGGAATACATATCAATATCCCTTGCAGTGTGTATTAGTGTCCCTACGATAAAGAGATCTGAAGAGATAAAAACACTCAGAGTAACTTGTAAAATAACAAATTATTCTTATTCAGATCCCATTTGAGAAGGCTGCAAGTGCCATTAGGGAGAAGTCTACACTACACTTGTTAGGAAACAAGGTAAAAGACACAGTGAGATTCACTCTTTCAAAGAAGTGTTCTAGATTTTAGCATAAGATCCAAAGACGAGATACATTCAGCACTTGGGCCTGAAGAGTGGCTCAGTGGTTAATAGCACTTGTTGCTCCTGCATGGGGCCTAAATTTGATTCCCAGCACCCACATGGTTTATAATCATCTGTAACTCCAGTTCCAGGGGATCTGTTGCCCTCTTCTAACTACCACAGGGATCACATGGTACACATATATACAAGCAAGCAAAATACACATAAAATAAAATGAATAATTTAAAAATTTCAAAAAAGACTCAGCATATACTTTTTGAATTTCAAATTGATAAACTGTAATACATAATTAATCCAATAAATTCCACTGGCCTCATAGTAACCTAATTTTATCTTATCAGAATTAATATAATTTAAGATTAATACCATGATGAAAAAGTCCTACTGTGTTTGGGGATAGAGCTCAATGGAAGAATGCTTGCCTAGCATGAATAGGGTGCTGGGTTCAAGACACAGCACAATTAATAAGAGATCTCCAAGTTTCAGAACCAAAAGAAAACAAAATCTATTCTTAGAAGCAATTAAAGAAAATAAACTAAAAAGCAAGAATCATCATGAAGTAAATGATGTGGGAATTCAGGACATGGGAGAGGTGTGAAGTTAGGGGTGAAGTAGTTCAGGGAAGTAAAATTTAAGATAGTTCAAACAACATGGATTTGAACAAAAAGCGTTTGAAAGGAAAACAGAGTAAGAAACAGAAGAAATAAAGCAACTGTGTCATGCAAAGTTATCTTTGGAAAATTAGACTTGACAGTTATTACAATTAGATTATATTAAGTTTTAGGGGGGAGAGAGAGTCATGGTTCAGAAATAGAATAGCAAGATGGGGATTTCAGACTGCTCAGGCTTCAGGAAGGCCATGGACTGGGTGGTTTAAACCACAGCGTTTAGCTCTGAAGGCTGGAGTTCTGGAACGCGGGGTCCAGATGGTCTTCTAGCTTTTTCCTCACAATGTGGAGAAAGAGATCTTGGGTGATTCGTGTTCTTTTATGATGTCATCAGCTCTCTTGTAGCAGGGCTCCACCGTTAAGAGCTCATTTAACCTCAGTCACCACAGAGAACTTGTCTTCAATATAATCATATGGCTCAAAGCAAACTTTGGAATAAAATCCATTGTACAGCATTTTAGCCTTGTCCTCCCTGAACACATGTCCCCATTGATAAATTCATTCTACTCCACAGCCCCGACAGTGTCAAGTTTACAGGACACTCTCACCTAAGTCAGATAGGAGTCAAAGGGTTCATTCTAAGACAGACCTCCCAAGTTACGAATCTGTGAACTCAAGAAAGCTAGTCCTTCCATCATGCGATGGTGAGGCAGATAGAAGATAGACGCTTGCATTCTAAGAAAGGGAAACAGAAAACAAGCAGAGATACAATCTGTAAAGAGTGTGGGAAGGGTACAGTGCAGTTATATAGAACAAAGTGCTAATGAATCTAAGGTTATTACAGTAGCAGTCTAAATTCCCAGAAGTCGGAGCCTATCATCAACCATTGTATCTCAAGAGCTGTGCTAATATGGCACTGTCTAGTCAAATGCAGCAATTCAGATTTGAGATAACAACAATTTAAAATTAAGTTTCTCTGTATTTCCCACCACATTTCTCATGTTCCATAGCCACACAAGATTAGCAGCTACAATAGACAGTTGCATCATCCTAGAATATTTAAATAAAAAGTTCTTCTCAGGAGCCTAGAGTTTCAAGAGAAAGGTACACGCCATGGTCGAGCCTCATCGTCTCACTGTTGGGTGCCAGCAATTTCAGTCCAGCTCCTCAATGTGAATGGCTGCAACACCAACATGCAACAGTGCATAGTCCAGTGCTGTGACAGTGACAGTGACGATGTGAGGACAATCTGCCTTGAGCACTAAGGTCTGACTGCTTTTATTGCTTTATTTTATCTTTTATAAATGGCATTCATTCTGCATGAGCATGAATGGTCTATTTGTAACTTAACATCAACTTTTATTCAGAAAAGAGGTTGCACACGTCACAAACCTTGGAAAGCACTTCTGTTCCATGACAAAGCATCCTGACCAACAGACAACTCTACCTCCTACATCATTTAAGGCACCCCTGAAGGTTCTTGTCTGAATATCATACATATTAAACACAGAAGGCATGCTTTTACAGACCTTGAGATATTTCCCCAGCTCTCATGTTAAGGAGTTATAGGCCCTAGGATTAAGCTGACCAATTCTTTTGATGAGCAGTAAGCCACAGATAATACTTTTCCTTGAGTCGTCCATTTTCTTGGTAAATCCCAAGCACAGATGGCCTTTCTGTGGACTGACTTACATCTTGGGCATTTTCTGAGAGCTGTGAATGAGATGCTTTCTCGCCCAGGAACATCTTCCGCGTTTCCTGCTTTACATTTTCTACCACTTCCCATCCCACATCTTTCTTGCAGGTTAGCCTTTGCTACTCTCTCACAGTTGTCCCAAGTCTAGCGCTGTCTCACTAACACACGACTCTAGTGCTAATCAAGAACAAACCCTTCTCCTGTTCCCTCTTTTGTACTGCTTGATCTTCCTTTCTTTCCACAAGACCTTATTGAAGAGGAAGTAGGGGACAAAATAAACAATTTTTTTCCCCAAGAAATTCAGATTCACTCTCTACAAGTCCTCATGCATCCTTCTGCTGGGTGACCATTTCTACCACTCATTCATACCTCATCCTTCTGTGGAGATATTAGGGGGAGAAAGCAGAGAATGACAATGACTGTCTGAGAAAATAAGGTAACCTGGCTGAATGATATGTTCTACCAAAACTTTCCAAGTCAAACTCAGAAAATTCTCTGTGGCATGTTCTACAGTATCAAAGTCCACTACAGCATAAAATGATTGTCTTCCATTCTTCCTTCTTTTGGGCAATAAACTCATTCTCCCTTGCAGTGACAGGAAACCAACTCTATTTGATATCACACTTCTGAATTCCCATATTGGTAGGAGACACCATGTACCTGAGGTTTACAAATTAGGATGCCAACAGAGATGATGTGGATGTGTCTTAGGTGAAGGGAGATCGAGAAGGAAGGACTGGATCCTTCAGTAACCTCTCACATAGATCAGCCTTAGATCCTGGACCTGGCTAACAGTTCAGGAAGAAACCTTGCATCACCACCTTATTACTACATTTTAGTCTACGTGAAAACTATAAATCTTAAGATGGGAGTAAAAAGTTGTGGTAAGAGCAGCAGTATATTGTGTGAGTAGTCTGAAAAGGCAGTATGAGCAGACAGAGAACCGAGAGCTTGCTTACACTCAGATGTGAGATAGAGTTTTCAGGGTGAAACAGAATGATGACTGGAGATATGATTTAATGAGAGGTTTTTGGATCTCTACCCTAGGCCAGGTCATGTACTGTGGTACAAGCTAAGTAAACCATTGTCCTGGATTGACTTTGGTCAGACTGACATAAGCTTAGAGTTATCTGAAAGAAAGGAGCCTCAATGGAGAAAATGCTTCTGCAAAATCCAACTGTAAGGCATTTTCTTAATTAGTGATTGGTGGGGCCCAGGCCATTGTGGGTGGGGCCATCCCTGGGCTGGTGGTCCTAGGTTCTATAAGAAAGCAGCTGAGCAAGCCAAGGAAAACAAGCCAGCAAGCAGCACCCATCCATGGCCCCTTCCTCAGCTCCTGGCTCTAGGACCCTGCCCTCACTTCTTTTCATGATGAATTATTGTGTAGAATTGTGAGTTAAATGAACCGTCTCCTTCTCAAGTTGCTTTTGGTCATTGGTGTTTTATTACAGCCACAGTAACCCTAATGAACACAACCATACATATGTATTCTGTACTCACTAAATTTCTGACAGTGATGAGTTAAATGGCAGGGAGTTCTCTATGATGCAAACAGTAAATATTATTTGTTTTTGTTTTTGTTACTTGTTTTTTGTTTTTTTTTTGACACACAGGGTATGTTACAAGAGCCCTGGTTATCCTGTATTTGCTGTGTAGACCAGGCTGACCTCAAACTCCCAGCTTCGCAAGTGTTGGGATTAAAGCATGTGCCACCACACCCAACAGTAAATATTATTACTTTACAATATACTACCACATATACATACCACATGTATGGTAATGTACTAGGTTCCTTAACTTCAAATTTTGTTTTTAACCTCTCCTGTCACTTCTCTAGTTCAGGCTCTCAGAATTAATTATTTCAATGGATGCTTTCTTATCTTCAGTTTCTTTTCTCTCCAGGGTAAGTAACAATCCTTCAATAAGAATCTGGTGATGACTACTGTATGAGTTACTCTTCTGTAGGTGTGCTAAAGCATCATGACCAAAGTCCATTTATGGGTGAGGTTTTGTTTTGTTTTGTTTTGGCTTATGGTCTGTCCCAAAGGGACCATGGTAAGAAGGCAAAACAGGAAGTTGAGAGATTAAATCCTTACCACAGCACGAAGCAGAGACCACAAAATGAAAGGCACAAGGCTTTGAACTCTCAAAGCCTGTGATATACTTCCTCCAGGGAGGCTGTATCCTTTCTACACAGTGTCACTGAATGGGAGCAAGTGTCCAAATGACTGAGCTTACTGAGGCAAAATTTCTCACTCAAATCACCTCTGCTACTCTCATTTTATTTATCTGAAGGAAATGGGTGCTGAGAGAGGATCTTTCTGTGTAGTCCTTGCTGGCTTCAAATGAACAGGCTTCCTGCCTCAGCCTTTCAAGTAGCTGTGATCAGAGGTGCTGGCATGCACAGTGATAGTCTTCAAAAAACAAGAACTACTCAGATGTTTTCTCTCTTGCAGACTTCAGTGGTTTAGCAAGTTAAATCTCAAAAGATCTTGTCTAATCTTATTGAATTACCTTCACTTTTTACACACCTTTGCATACTTTCCCTTTCTTGTCTAAAATATTCATGTAAGGATGATTTTAGCATGGGTTATTATAATGAAGCAGAATAAGGTCAGTGGCCTCATAATAGAACTCTGATATTAAGCACCAGCACAGGAGCTGGATGTAGTGGCATATGCCTTTAATCCCAGCACTTGGAAGGCAGAAGCAGGCAGGTCTTTGTTGAGTTCAAGGCCAGCCTGCTCTACAAACTGAGTAGCAGGTCAGTAAGGGCTACACAGTGAGACCATTTCAAAAACTGAAACAAACAGACAGACAAACAAACAAAAGAAGGTTAGAGGGATGGCTCAGTGGTTAAGAACACTGGCTGCTCTTCCAGGGGGCCTGGATTTGATCCCCAACACCCCACATGATGGTTCATAATTATATATAATTCTAGGTCCAGAGGGGTCCAAAACTCTCCTCTGGCCTTCACAGGCATCAAGCACACACCTGATACACAGACATACATGAAAGCAGAACATCCATGTAAATGAATGAATGGATGGATGGATGGATGGATGGATGGATGAATAAATAAATAAATACTAGCATGGTGGTTCTTTTATGAGAATGAGGGCCATCTTCCTGATTTGGGTACAGCTACTTTCTTCCTCAGTCTTGATTGAGAGGGAAGGCTTGGGAGAGTTAGGCAGGGAACATACATTCTTTGGTTTCCTCCACCTTTTTTAAGACTTTTTTTTTTTTTTTTTTAATTTTGTGTATGTGTGTGTGGACCTGACAATGTGCATGCAGGTGCTCACGGAGGGCAGAAGGTGTGGGATCCTCTGGAAACTGTTGTTATTGGTCGGTTGTGAAGCACCTCATATGGGTTCTGGGAATCAAGTCTGGGTCCTCAGCATGAGTCCTCTCCAGAACTGTAGTTCCTTTCTTATAAGGGTTGTAATCTTAATTACCATGAGGACTTTTCCTTATATTTTTCTCTAAAACCAATTATTTCCACAAAGCTCCACCTCCAAGTATCATACTGAGAATTAGGATTCCCAAGATACTAAATATGGGAAAGATAAACGATTCCATCCATAATAGATAGCAAACTCATCCTTTAATGCCCAGCTCCAATGCCTCTCAACTTCACCCCTCAAATGCAGCTGAACTCTCATCTATGCTTATATTGATTATTCCTATTAGTAGACTGTTAGTTGCTGTATGGCCGTGATTCTGTCAGAGTCTTCCTTGTATAGTCTGAGGATTGAGTACAGTGTTTGGAAAACAATATGTGACATGAAATATTTGCTGAATGAAACACTAGAACTTTAGAATAAAAGAGATATGCTGAAAATTTTTACTGCTTTCCTTTATTCAGAAGTTATGCATGGTAATAGAATCTCTCTCCCTCCTCTATAACTCCTCATCTAAATTTTTCTATAACCACTAATTTCTTTAGAGTTAAAATGCAGGTTCTACAAACCAGTCCCAGATTACGAGCATTTAATTCATGAACTACAGACACTTTTACCTGAAGAGTGGGCTGAACATATTTTTACCAGAGTAATAAATAACTTCAGATGCCTTTGTGAGACGCTCAGCCATAGGGATCACCTATTAATTTTCCCTTCCGAATATATTTTCACATGGAGAAGGTATTACAATCATTATTTTATGGTACCACAGTAGAGAATCTTTAATCTTCCTTTACATAACAATTCCCTGACGATAATGGCCAAGTGATCATTTAGTGCTGTATCTACCCTAAATCTATCATAATGCTTAAAACATCCTGTGGATTTTCAATGGCACTTTCCACTTACTGCCAAGGATTTAAATAACTTAATCATGGTCAAGTTCCAACTAATTAATCTGACCAACCTTCACACATTTCAACTGAAAATATGTAAGGCAGTCTAACATATCATGTTTATATCATAAACTTCTATGAAATTACTAAGACAATATGAGAATTACAAACCATATGATCAAAATTAATAAATATGTTAATTATATTGCTTAATTTCAGTTGAATTAGAGTTGTATATAATAAATATTCACTGTAATATGAAGTTTAGGGCATTAAAAATGGGGGTCAGTAATGAGAATAAACAGAGGAGTAAACTATATCTGCAATCGCATGGAATTAAGAGCTAAGAGTCACAGTTTCTGTATCTACATGTCAGAAGGACTAAAGTGGAATTGAAGTCTGTTCTGCTTGGACCGCAGAGTTAATGAGGATAAACGGGTAGAATCTGAAAAAAGGCAGATTCTATTCACTCAACATAAAAAAATGTTTAAAAACAATGCTAAATTGAAAAATGTCTGTGGTGATATACTGCAGGCTTAATTTCCATGTGTAGGAGAGGCGTCACGATGACAGTAGTAAGGAGTACGTTCCATCTCTAGGAAACCTGTGGCAGCTCTGGCGTAATAGCACAGGACTGCTTATCATGTATAAGGCCCTGCGCCTCTTTCCAGCACACACCCAACAATCCACCCAAAAAAGGTAATCCCACCTCAGACTGAGACCAAGAACCATAATTCTATTGTATACTTATATGGTTGTTTAAATGCAAGCACGGGATTAAATGAAACAAAACAAAACAAAACATGTTATTCTAACCATTGCATATGGTTCGTTCTTTGTTGTTGTTACTTGATTTTGTTATTTGAGACTGGCTTGAAACTCACTATGTAGACCAGAATTACCTCAGACTTCTGGTCCCCTATGCCAGCACTGGGATTACAAGTACCAAACTATCAAAGTATCAAAGTGTATACTATCAAATGTGGTTGATATGTAGCTATTTCACAGGACAAATGTCAAATATCAGCATGTAGGAAGATGTATGGGTATGCTTTTTAAATTAATCTTTATTTAGAAAAAAAATGTCTTGTTAATATCTTTTTTTCCTATAAACTACTGTGTTAATTTTATGTGTTATCTTGATTAGGCTAAAAGAGGCCCAGGTAGCTAACAGTTGCTATTTTGAGGACTCTCTGCAGAGGTTTTAGAAGAGGTTAACATTTGAGTCAGAAATCTAAGCCTTAAAGTTCTCATTAGTGTGAGCACGCATCATTCAAGTCACTGTTATGAGACCCATAACAGAAGACAGAGACAGAAGAGAATTCTCTCCATAACTTGAGCCCGGGCATGCATACTCTCTTGACCTTGGCCATGACTGCTCAAGGTTCTTGGGTCTTGAGACTCTGTGATTTCCACCAGTGGTCGCCTGGTTCTCAAGATTTCTATCACTGTAAGAATTATATCAATGGCTTCCCAGGTGTGGTTTAAACAAGAATGCCCCGCCCCCTATACACTAAAGTATTTGAATCCTTGGTCCCGATTTGGTGCTGCTGCTTTTGGGGGTTATGGAACGTTTAGGCAGTAGAATCTGACTGGAGGAAGTATGTCACTGGGGGTGGGCTTTGAGGTTTTACAGCCTCATCCGCTTCCTGTGTGTGGTTGTCATGTGATCTCTCATCTCCCTGCTACTGTCACAATGCTTAATTACTGTCATCATTATGGACATCATAATGTCCATGCAACTACAAGCCCAAGTTGTTGTTGGTATTTTATAGTATTTTATTATAGCACAAAAAAGTAATTAATACAGTATGCTTAGAGTTTTAACACTGGCTCCCTTGGTCCAACTCTTGTACTGAATTACACCACAGGTTCTCTTGGGTCTCTATGCTAAAGACAATTTGTGGCTTCAATAATCATGTGAGCCAATTCAAAAGCTTAATCCACCCCCACCCCCTGTATTTCTTTCTGATTAGTACTAAGCATTTTCTCTAACATACAATATGCCACATTGTCATTCTCTAAATATAATTTTGCTCTTTATTTAAGTTATGAAAAAATAATACCTACTAAAATAATCTAACCAGCAAAGAGTAAGATAAAGCAATCATCTAATCATTAACTATTAAAATATTGCTATAGATCTGTTTCATAATAATATTTTTCTTATGGATATATAAACAAACATATTAACTCACATCTCCAATTTTTATCATCTGAACCATTCTTTTTTAAAGTTACTAAATAAATAAATTTTGAGGTTTTTTTGCTGATAAAAAAACAGTAGTATTTTTCTCATTCAACTCATATTTTCATTCAATAAATCTGATATAAAGTACATTTCAAAGAACTTTCTGTATAACCACAGCCTATTATAGCTCATGTGGCAATACAACTTCCCCACAGGCAGCACAGTGGGGTGAACATGGTCAGCATGCACTGGAGTCTCCGCTCAGTAGACTAATGATCAATAGTCATGACTTTGGCAAGTTACATAAACTCTGGGGCTCAGCTGCCTAATACAGAGTGGAGAAATAGCATTTATCTCACAAATGTTGTAAGGATTAAGAAACTAATCCAGAATATAAAGTAGTATATAGAACACAGTATATGCTCAATGAGACACAGTTACTTTTTTCTTAAAAACTGAAGCTTGAATTGAACAAAGATTTATTAAAGAACAAATACTTATGATATACACACAATGACGAGTTTAAAATACTCTAAATGCATTGCATTATCTTCTCTAGTGCAGAGAACAAAAAGTTGACAAAAGGGAACAGAGAAGACAAGATGCCTGCTAGAGGTTTTCTCTGCAAGCATTCCATTGTCAGGACAGAAACGTGGTACCTGTCGAAAGGATTAATCTAACACAACATAGGCCAACTACAGCATGGAAGATTTTACTTAGAAAGAAGAACTAAAACCTTTGTGTAGTGAGTGTGACTGAGGGGAAGAAGTGAAAAGTCTTCACAGGAAGAGGCAGCTAAGCCCAGGAGAGGAGGTAAGCCAGTGGGCAGACGTACCTTGGTGGATCCCAAGAAAAAGAGGGAGATGCTGCTGCCACAGAAATAGGAGACCTCAGAGTCTCTACTGTGCAGTAAGAAACTGCAGCTTTTTCTTTGTCTTTAAGAAACAGAGGACTGAAATTCAAAACCTTACATATGCAAATGTGTAACCCCTGAGCTGGAACTCCTCTTTTAACTCTTCATTTTGACACAAGGCTTCACTAAACTGGGTAGGCTGGCCTTGAGTTCTCTATGTAGTTCAGTCAAGCCCTGAGCACGTGCTCTTGTTGCCTCAGCCTCCTGTGAAGCTGGAAATGCAGTACTGTGCTATTAGGCCCAGCTAAAGCTTTATATTTACTGGAAAATATTTATTGTGACTGGTACAAAACATATTTCATGTGAAAATTTATCTTGTGCTTTTAAATAATTAAATGTATATTTCCTAAGTAATATAGGGGAGACTATTCACGATGTGGGGGACTCATACACAAATAATTCAGGGTAGTTTTTCAGTATCCATTTTGAAAGTCACAACTCTGACAAATATCAATATATCTTAAGAACTAAAATCTAGAACTTTCTATTGTTATAATACTCCAGCTTCTTAACTTTAATAATATTATTATTATTATATTTGGAGTATTTTGAGACAGGGTTTCTTTGTGTAGCCTTGGCTATCCTGGAACTTGATTTGCAGATCAGGCTGGCCCCGAACTAACAGAGATCCACCTGCCTCTGCCTCCCACCTGCATCACCATACCTGGCAACTTATTCTTTATAATGTGTCTTATAATTGCTGCTCATGTTTTATGCAAAAATCAATATTAGAAACTGCCTATATTTTATTGAAATACCATGCCTATCCTTCATGAACTATTTTGTGTCACTTTACCGTATGCTTCTAAACTGGCTATGGCATCTCATACCAACAGATTCATGCTCAGGTGGGTCACTCACACAGACACATCAAAGAACAAATTTTCCTCTTACATAAACACTAAATATTTCAAGCAGTATTTGTAAGACTCTCCAATTTAGGGAGTAGGTATTTTACGGGTATCTTGTTCTAAGTGATTGCCTGTGGCACCAAGTTGGCCATTCGTAGGGTGACCCTGACAGACACATAAACAAGTAACTTATGTCACCTGCTGCTCAGATGCAGGTGACACTTCTCCCAGGCATGGGCACCAGAAATTACATCATTCTATTTTAAAAGTGATCAAAACAGAATCTATTATATGTAATTTTTGGTGTACAGGAGATTTTAAATAATTGTAATGCAGCTTAATGAATACTAAATTAAGGAGATAATGTACAAGGTTATTCCAAAGATGTTTGTGAGAAGACAGGCAATTAAGTGGTTCCTGCAGGCTGAGTTATACCCACTCCAACATGACTCCATATGTTGGTGTTTTAACCTCTAATAACTCAGAATGTGACCTTACCTGGAAACAGATTATTTATACAAGTAATCACATTAAAATGAGGCCCTAATCCAACAGACTGGTATCCTTATAAAATGAGAACAGGGAGACAGATATACACATAGAGAGGAAGGAATAGGAAGACTGGAGTTAACACTGTCCTGTGGCTTTCACAGGAAGCAAGTTCCTGTAGATGCCTTGAACCATGAGATCACATATTGTTGCTATTTTACCTACCTAATTTACAGTATTCTGTTATGGAAACACAAAAAGCTAACACTAATAACTACAGGTAAAGTAGCTTCTAAGAATCTGTATATTACCTAGCAGTAACAAGTTACACTGCATCCCGTATCAGGGCAAGAATTCTATAAAGGTATTATTTGCTCAGCTCACAAAACTGATATATGGGGAACATATTAGAGAAAAGCATTTTATCAACATAGACTTAAGAAATAGATAACTGCAGTCACATAAGGGAATATAACTATTTCTAGGAGAATGTAAGGAGTAAATACCTAGGGGTAAGGCCATGAAGCGTGTAACTTACAACTGAAGGATTTTATAAAAAATATGATGTGTGTATATGTGTTCATAGTCTGTATATGTATATGTACATGTACATGTATATGTATATATACACATATTTATAAAGGAGAGGAAGAGGGACGGAGAAGACACACTAAGGGGGAGGTTAAAATGACAACAATAGTAGACTTGAGTGAGTTCCATATTTGTTATGGTTTAAATATGAAATCTCCCAAAGGCTCATGTGTGGAACCATTGGTGCCAGCTCATGACATTACTTTTGGAATGTTGGAAATTTTAGGGCTGATGCCAAAATGAACAAAACAAGTAATCAGGAACATGTCTAAAGGTATTCTGTCCCTGGTCCCTTCCCATCTCTACTCCCTCAGCATCATAGAAAAGCAGGCTCCACCACAGGCTGCTGTTATCATATTTGCTTAAGTAGATAACTCCCCAAGTAGATACCTCAGTCACTTTTGAACTAAACCTTCTGAAACTGCTGAGCCCAAATGCAAGGATTAGAGACAATGTTCTGTTGCCCAACATGATGAGCCATGCTCATGTCATGTGTCTCCCTTGAATCTTTTTATAATCCTGGCACATTTCCCACTGAATGTGATTTAAATGAGAGTATATAGCTTAGATACATGTTTTCCTAACACTCATTTGGAGTAGCTGTTAATAGGAGGAAAAATGGTGCATCTTTATACACACACACACACACACACACACATATATGTGTGTGTATACATATATATCTCATAACCACACTAGTTGTTTTTTTTTTTAGTATTATACATTTTTTGTAATGTAACCTGAAGAATACTCACATTCTAATGATAGTTCTAAAATAGAGTGAAAGAAATCAGTTAGACCATTAAAAATGAAGTCATGCTGGAAAAGCCAAGCATGTGGCAATCCTCTTTGTTTTGTTTTGTTTTGTTTTGTTTTTTTTGAAAAGGTCACTCTAGGGTTACCACACTCAAGGAAATTTGCCAGCATACACAAAATTCTTAAGTGGAAACAATTTGTTGGATATACACAGTTATGGGTAAATCAGACATAAATACCACAGCAAGCAGTCAATTATTGGATAGCCCTGTGCAGAGCTGCATGAAAACATCTAGCGCAGAACCAAACCGCAGCAGAGACTGCTTCCCAGGCAGACTGCGGCAGGTGCCAGGGCAAGGAGCCAGGAGTAGGTGTGGTGGTGTCAGGAGGGATTAGATGCTTCTTCCTGGCCTCACAGAGCATCACTGGAAGCAAGGTGGGAGAAAGCCTTCCTCTGAATTCTACTTCCAATCTCACGTTGTCTAAGCCAGTTAGTTTCACTCCGCACCTCCAGCCATTATCACCATGCCCTGGCAGGATGACGACTACCAGTCAGACCTGGCAGCACACTCTGCGATAACTCACATGAAGATTAAGAACTAAACAGCACAAGGGGAAGCACTAGCCTGCTCTTCTTTCTACCCTCAACCTCCTCTTCTAACCTGCAGAGAACTTCATGCTCCCTCCATGAACCCCATGTCACCACAATGCTGTTTCACTTCGTCTTCCTGATGTCAGTACATCACGTTATGCCAAGAATTTAGTGAAAGAACTGACTGAATAAAAACTGTGCTGAAATGATTTATGTCAGTCCGCTGATTAAAAAGCTCAATAGAAGGAACAGTCAACCCAAAGACCAGGAAAGTACAGAAAGCAAACACATGACAATGTGGTCTCTACAAACCTGGAAACAGTGGCCTCTACCACAGAAATTTGACCATTCTGATTTAAGTACCAGGCCTTACTCTGTACTGGACGTCGAGGCTACAGGTTAACATGGCTGCTAAGATCTTTCAAATTTACAGCTATGTGTGGTACTGCAGACCTGTATATAATCTCAGCTATCCAGAAGGCAGCCAAAAGAGTGATTTAAATCTAGGAGTTTGAGACTAGTCTGGAAACACAGCAAGACCTCATCTCAAAAGACTGAAGAAAATTTTAAATAAGAAATTGGTAGAAAACAATTATCTGTTTAATAGCAAAGAAGAAGATTAGGAAACAGCAAGACCAAAGATTAAAGAAAGTGAAGTCATGAATTCTACTATAACAACAGCAGCATTAAATGTGAATAAACAGTTTAGTCAAAAGGCTATTTTAGATAAATGATGTGACCTAACAATTTGCTATCTATAAAAACCCCACATTTCTGAGTGGCAGCTTGAAACACAATATCAATGTTTACAAACCTCTACTGAAGCTAGAAAAGAAAGGAAATTAGTAGCTATAAAAGGTGCTAGTGGAAAAGAATAAAACTACCTGCTGGGTTTTCCCGCTCTTAGAAACTAGCAAAGTAAACTAAATTTAAAATGAGGAGTAGCAGTAGCAGCAGTAGCAGGCCTATATAGGTTGTAAATTAAAGCAGTAAAGTTTTATGATACAGTCATTAAAGAACTAGAGTTGCCCTACTAATATCAGTCTATAACACAGAAAAATATGCTGAGGGACTAGGTTTGGCTGTGCACACATTTAATCTTAGCACCCAGGAGGCAGAGGCAGGCAGATCTTAGAGTTCAAGGTTAGCATGGTCTACATAATGAGTTCCAGGCCAGTCAAGAGTAAGACCCTACCTCAAAAGATGTAAGTAAATAAGTAAGTAAGTAACCAAACAACTACCAACCTAGGAACAAAGGTGAACCATTTTCACCAGAGATGCACAAGGATTATGAGTATTGTAACAAACTGACCCCTACTTCCCCCCACTACCCTCCAGCCCCTGTCAAATTATCAGTTCTCCTAATCCCTGGAAATGTAAATAAAGAAATACCTTTGCAAAACCATTAGATCGAGTATTCCGGGATGGGAAGATTATTCTGGTAGCCCAAAGTGTAAGATAGAGTCCTAAATATAATAACAATATATAAGTGTGTGGGGTGTTGTGGGCATGTTACAAAGAGAAGGCAGTAGGAACACAGAGAAAGATTTCTAGAAGAAATCCGACACTATTTCAGACCTCTGGCCCCTAAAACAGTAACAAATAAATTTCTGCTGTTATAAAGTACTAAATGCTTATAGTGGTTTATTCCAGTAACTGCAATATTCCAGTAACCGCAATGAACTAATCACAACAGAACACAATACTATAAAAGGGTAAAATTTGACGGAATAGGAGTCATCCAATACTTGGAGACTTCAGTATCTCACTAGGAGGACAAAAGGACAAATTTAGATAATCAGTAAAGATATACAGAAGACATGGAGACAATAAACGAATTTGACTAACTGACCATTACAGCAGACCTAAAAAAAAAATAGCAGAATTTAATTTTCTCAAGTATAGATGCTGATTCATAGAAACTCAAGTGTTAAAAAAAAAACAAAGTATGCTCTCCAACTGCAATGAAATTGAAAATGCAAATAAAAAAGAAGAAAATTCTGAAAAATCAAAAATATTTGAAAATTAAGCAGGATACATGCCCACAAACGAACAGAAGCAAGCTCACACATAATATCAGAAACTGTTCTGAGTGGCAGCTTGAAACATAATATCTACCTTTACAAACCTACACTGAAGCTGCAAAAGAAAGGAAATTAGTAGCTATAAAAGGTGCTAGTGGAAAAGAATAAAACTACCTGTTGGGTTTTCCCGCTCTTAGAAACTAGCAAAGTAAACTAAATTTAAAATGAGGAGTAGCAGCAACAGCAGCAGCAGTAGTAGCATTAGCAGCAGTACTAGTAGTAACAACACTAGAGTTTAAAACTCAATGGAAGAAAACAGAAACATTATAGAAAAATCAGTGGACTAGAAAGTGAGGCTTGAGAAGTTTAACAAGTCAATAAGTATTGGCATTCATGGTTAAGAAAAAAGATGTCACAAGTGACTAAAGAGCAGCACCCAGGTGCTATCATACAAACCTCAGAGATAGCACAATGAGAAAATGCTGTATTATAAAACTGCTATGCTTACAAACAGACAACTTAAGAGAGACACAGACTACTGAAATCAACTCATAAAAAATAGAAAATCTGAATAAATCTATGGTAACAAGAGAAACTGATACTTAGAGAGTCAAAGTCTCACAAATGTAAGTTCACACTCAGAGAGCAGCTGTGGTGATTTCCACCAAATATTTAAAGAAGATATCACGTGAGTTTTCACTAAGTGTGTTACTAAATGGAGAAATAACATGCTGCTCATGTTATATTCCCATTTTAATTTTTGTTTCTTGGAAAACCCTTTGCTCTTTCAGGACAACAAAGTCTGTATTATCCTTTAAGTGTATAGGTTCAACCCAGTATTTAAAGTTTTAATATGTTTATACTTTTCTTTACAGCATATGATTAGCTTGCAATTTTACTTTTGCTTATCTGTCTCTTACAGGCTAAACTGTATCATCTCAAAATTAATATGCTGAAGTCAGTCTCAGGACCTCACAAGATGGCCTATGTGAAGATGGTACAGTTACTGACGATAATGCCATAATGTAGATCCCGAGTCTGAGCATATGTTTAGGTGAGGGAAAGTTCTGATGCAGAGACATTCACAGAAAGAGGATCACACGAGAACACAAGTCAAGTAAAACCCAAGTGATATCTGAGCACGAAACTCCCTCACGACCTTCCAAAGGAAACATCTACCAGCTTCTGACTTGGATCTTTCAGCCTCCAGGACCCCAAGATCTTCTGTTTCTGTCGCTTCCACTCAGTTCAGGTGACTGGTAACAGAAGCCACGGTGAACTAATGAGGTAACTACCTTGGCCACATAAAGGCGCAGGTCCTTCTATCCAACAGACCCTAAATTCGGTTCTAAATAGATGGACTTCCTGTATTTCTAGGGTTTCTGTTCATCCTTCCCAGTCAGTCAATTTCTCCTGTGTTCCTCTAAGTACTAGACATCAACTCTCTGTGAGGTGCTCTTGCCCCCCAAAAATTTGAGGCACACTGACCCATTGCTTTTCAGGATCAGTTTGTCCTGGTCTGCCGAGATAAAAGCAGACCAGCCATGATGGTCCAAGCCCACAATCCTAGCACTGCAGGAGTCAGAAGCAGGAGGACTGTGACTAAGTAGTAAGACCTCTTTTGTGGTGCTCTTTCCTCTTCCCCGGCTTCTCCCAAGCACACACAAGAAACAGCTAGCACCTCAACACCAGTGACCACTCTCTCCTCCAAAACCCCAATCTTTTGTTGCTTAGATTGACTTTTCACCAAGATCGTAGACAAATTTGGGAAGAATTAATAAAGTATCACATGGTATATCTACTGTTAAAAATGGCTTCTATGCTTGTGTGTGTCACAGCAATCATGTAGAGATTACAACTTTTGAGAGTCATTCTTTTCTCTGAGCTCAGGGTCCAGGGCCCCAGACCTCATCAGACTGTCAGGCTCGCATAGCAACTAGTTTTGTCTGATGAGCTACTTGCCAGTTCTAGAGTCCTACTTTGATAAGCTAAATATTTTATAGTAAATTATATAACAATGCCAATTTATCATGTGGTACATCTCTTTTGCTCATTTTTGTATTGTCATTTTAAAAACTGAACCTTCTAAAGCAATTATATAATAAGACCCAAAACAAAATATAGTAATTTAAATTATTTTTTTCCAATTTCATATATATGTGCTCCTGTTCTAAATGAAGGATATGTAGCTGAAAATCACTATTACAAACTACAACCACCACGGCTGTTTATAATCTTGTCTATGTAAATATCAATGTGGTAAATGAAAAGCCAACTAGAAAAGGAACAATATGAAAAAACATGCAAGCTCCTGGCATTTCAATTGTAAAAACTCAAGAGGCAGGTTTTAAAAATGCTATTTCCTTGTAGTTTTCATTAAAGGAATATGGTTCTTACTTTCAATACTTGAGGCATACTTGAAAATGGTACATTTCCAGTTCAAAGAGAGAAGTTCTCAAAGATTGATCTAATTTTCATAGAAAAATAAGATCTCTTCTGGTTTAAGTAAATGGATTTCAATTATAGCAACAGATGGGGAAAGAAATACCCTACAAGGATACTGGAGAAACAAAATCTATAATTCCTATTTTCTGTCAAAGAGAGCTATAAAAAATAATAACCTTTCCAATTTTCTTATACATCCTTGGATGATATTGGAGAAGTAGTAAAACATTTATTTTCTTTATCTTCTCAAACAATTGATTGCCATGTGACTGTAAGGAAGCGGTATAGAAAACAAAAGCTACAGAAGATCCGCAAATGTAATTCTGACTCTTACCAAGACGCTGCATCAGCACCATGTGGTGTGTGTCAACTCCTGCTACCTGGAAGTGCCAAACATGCTAAGCTATCAAAGAGGAAATAACCCCCAAAGAAACTGGGACACCTTTGGCTTACTGGTGCAGTCCAATAGTGCTGGTCCACAGATAGATTCTCAAATACATATGCTAAATGTATTGATTACTGTTACCACAATGCAAATATAGTGAACATCCAGAAGCTAAACAATCCTTGCCAAAAACTTTGAGGAGTGATCTTTTTGTTAGTGTTCTTAGTATGCATGTTTTTTGTTTCTTATTCAAGTTAAGACTTGTCAAGATGAGAGGGAATGTAATACAGGTCTCCTTCTGAAAAATGTTGAGCATTCGAACCTCACACATTTTTATATTATTTGAAAGTATGTCTGTTTTGCATTTATATTTCTAAGTAGTATTTGGAATAATTATTCTTCCCAGTATAGGCAAGATAGATTAATCTCAGGAATGCAGCTTAAATTGTTATGATTTTTACCTGGATTCCATATGTTTAGTACAAAGAGAAAATAATTTGTCTAAGAGATTAAACTTAGGTGGCTTTTTCTTCTAAAAATATGGAAAACATTGTCTTCTGTACTGAGGGCATCACTTAGCCAGTCCACATTTATATCTTCATTACCTACACAAAGCACTGAGGGAAAATGTTGCCTACGACAGCAGTTACAGTACAGTGATACAAGTAGAATATGTAATATTATGGGCCTACCAACAAAATTGTATGATACTGCAAATATCAATCCCCAGAGTTACTCTTTGAGCAACCAAATACTTAAAAAAGAAATACGGGGTATCTTAAATTAAGTATGTCAGTTAATTAATTCTGTGATCCTCAGCTACCAACTGAGTGCTGTACAATCTTTTATTATCCACTGCCCTATAGATCATCTGTTCTTAGTGTTGGCTTGTTCCAGAAGAGAGACAGCTGCAACACTATATCCCTGCTCAACCTGAGGACCATCTGACTTTAATTGTAATACACAGCTTGATGTGGCTCTAGCTATGAGAAGCCAAAGTATCGTCTGTAATAATCTGGAAAAGCAGAAACCTGCCAACAGAGGGCTGGAAACAGGGACTTGTGCTGTCTGGCTGCCTGACGGGCTGCAGGAAATATGATTAATGAGTAAGGTATAATGATATCAGGAACCCGATTAGCACCACAAAAAGGTCACAGATCAAAGTAGTATGCATTTCATGAGCTAAAATCACTGCATAAAATCTGTGGACTTGCAGAGGTAAACCAAAAGAGGACAGGATAAACCTTATGTGATAACATGGTAACAGATATATAAAATACAACTAGCAATTCAATCAATGATAGAAAGTTAAAAGAAATTATAAAGTGCACCGACATATACTGCATTGCAGAAAGCTTTGTTCCCTACAGATGCACACAGATTATTTTAGAATAAGCAAGTTATTAAATTCCACTCATAAAGACACATAAATAAAACCAAATATTTTTGCAGTTATGAATTATTGCAATAGATATTCATCTATATACTTTGCTTATATTTGATTTGCAATGGATTTTTATTTGGCTTTGTTTGGGAATATAACCTAATTTGGACACTAAATGTAAAGATTTGTATCAAATTCATGAGAGTAGACATTGCTGGGAAAATTGTTAAGTAAACTTACTGAGCTATGCAAACACATAGCTTATAAAATGAAACATTATTTTGTATATTATTTGATCTTCACTTCTGAGTTTAAAGCATGGGATGGCAAAATAAAAATCCCACTGAAAGATGATTTGCTAAGTTAGAAATGTACAAATTTATTTTTCTTTGTGTCTTTAGAAAATCTTTTCCATGGGCATAGGTGTAGCTCAGTTGGTAGGGTGTCTAGGATGCCTGAAGACATATGTTCAACCCTCTGTACTTATAAAACAATCCTGTGGTGTATGCTTATAATCCTAACTTTGGAAGATAGAGACAGGAGAAACAGAAGTTCAAGGTCTTCCTTGGCTACACAGAGCCTAGTCATGGATACATAAGACCCCGTCTCAAAAAACAAAACAAAACAAAACAAAACGAACCATCTCCAAGTAGAACTGAGTGTTCCCAGGTGAAAACGGCAAGGTCAGGAGGATGCCTTGCGCAGGCCACACAGTTAATGTTTCTCAAATGTGAAAATACTAGAAAAATTATGAAATATAGCTTAAACAAATAATGTCTTTTAAAACTTTAAAATTAAAGACATTAGCAAGCCTCTTCTCATACTGTTAATAATAATAGTAATTATGCTCAATTATTACTTGAAAACTAGTTTCCTTGAGCCCAAATTTTTATTTCATGTATGTTTGAGGGTAGGGGTATAGGCATCAACTGAGGGTGTAATGTTTGCTAATAGAGTATTTTGCCAGTGAGCTATATCCTGGGCCTGAAACTTACAAATTTAAATAGTATTTCTAAAACCAGCTCTACACTGAAATAGTTAGAAAATGATTTGGGGTGGGAGATAGGTTTCAAGACAGGGTTTCTCTGTGTAGCCTTGGCTGTTTGCAATTCCTGGAAGTCCTGTAACTCATTATATAGACTAGGCTGTCTCTGAACTCAGTGATCTGCCTGCCTCTGCCTCCCAAATGCTGGGACTAGTGGTGGCATGTGCCACCACTGCCTGGTGAAAATGATTTTTTAAAAAATATAAACATATCCTCAAGATAACAGGAATAATTAATACCTTTTTTTTGTCATGATATTGGTACATTGAGCTTCAGTCTTCCTGTCACCTAAAATATTTTTCGTTCAAAAGGCATTACTTACTATAAAATTAAAAGATAAGTCAGGAAGTAGTTGAAAAAATATTTTCAAAACATACTTTGGATTAAAGGACTATTAGAAAGACTATATAAAGACATTTACAAATATTTGATCATAAAAACGTAAGAGTCCAACTTAAAAATAGGAGAAATAGTTCATCAAAGAACATTTGAGTATCAACAGTCTATGATAGAAGTGTTAAACATTGTTGGTCATAAGAGCAGTATAAATTACAACAGATACCTATTAGAATATCTTAAGTGTATAATATTGACAATAGCGAGCCTTGTGAAGGACACAAAAAACCTCAAACTTTAAACACTGATAGGAATGTAAAGCAGACCACATAGGCAACGTATTCCAAGGAATAACTCCATTCTCAGATGTTCATGCTAAGCCATTTATACAAATACTCATAATGGTCACAAACTGAACAGAACCTGCCAATGTTCCTTAATTTCTAAAATAACTAATATATGGTATATCTCTATAATAGCCAATAATAATCAACAAAATGCAAAGAAATTAATTACTGCTATATGCAGCAACATGGATAGATCTCAAGAACATCATACAAAGTGATAAAGCCAGACACAAGATGACAAAATACTGTATGATGCCATTAGTTTAAATTTGTATAAAAGTAAACATACAGAAATACAATGCATGGTAGACTGGGACAGGACTGCGATTGTAGGCTGAATACAGAGTGGCCCAAGAGAACATTCTGAAGCTGGATCCTAGTGAGCTGACACTGTACTAATTTATTGTAAATATACTAAGGAGTATATTTGTAAAATGTTGATTTTTATAGGATGCAAATTATAGCTCAATGAATCTTTCTTAAAAGAACAAACACAAAGATAAAAGGAGTCATCGTGCAAATGTGCCTATAATCACTTCTCTATGGCCCTGAGAACACCACCACCACAGGGGCAGCCTTACTAATGACTGGTGTTTCCTCCAGCTTCTTTCAGAGTTAAGCTTGGTCTTGTCCTGTCACACTAGTCAAAGTGACAGTGAGAATCATAAAAATGCTTGGGCTATGAGTAAAATGTGTTATATCTCACACATAATATTACAGTAAGGACTTGCTAACTTGCCTAGGCTCCCATAACTGACAATGAGATTAACTCATGACTGGGGAGTCTGGCTGAACTCTCAAGTCTATCTCTCCACTGTCCTGTAGTGTACTTATTATGTATAAATGTGATATGCTAGTAACAGAGGTATTATAATTGGATTCTGTAAGAAAAAGTTAAAATATAATTATTGGTATGAAAAATGAGGAATGCTACCTGGAAAACCCAAATGTATTTTTTGTTTAATCATAAAATAAAAACAGCAGTAACAAAAATTATATTTACATTGTTAAAGACCTACTTATTTTATGGGTATGTATGTATTTACCTGGCACATCTTTATAGTCTGAAATTAATATAGAGAATGGCAAAGACAACACTGAGAATACTCCTTCATTCCAAACTTTTATAAAACTTCAAAATAAAAAAAACAACATAACAGTAAATTCTCACAAAACACATAATGTAGAAAATTACATAATAGGACAGCAATGTGGTGTTTTTTAAATGCAATAAGTACTATGTTTTTAAGTTTTCATGCTCAAAATATGATATAAAGTGGTCTTTCAAACTACGTGTACATGATGTAACTTGAACATGTTGTTTGTTATTAATCTTTGAGCCTGGAACACAAAATGATCCTTCCTTGTCAAGAGAGGCTCATGCTTAAAAACACAAATGATCCCAGGTTCTCTAACATTGATTGGTTATAATTTTAAATTGTCAAGAACATATTAAAAGCAACTTAAATTTTGCATGAAACAAACCATTATACTTTTAATTCCATGCAATTTTAAGAGGTATATGGCAGTTACTGAAGTACTGTTTTATGTCCAGCAGTTCCTATCAGCTACAGCACTGTACAGGAAGACAAGGGTTAATGTTTTACATCAACACATGACAGAGCAAATGATTACTATCTTACCAATCTGTTTATGCGAACGAAATCTTCCGAGGTTTTGGCCCAAGGAGGAAGTTCAACATCAGACACCACTGTCCCATCATCCATCACTCCAAGGTTATAATTATTGAAGTTAACAAACATCTCGGGGAGATAATAAAATTCAGGAATCAATTCCTATATAAAAATGAGGGAAATGTTATATCATAAAATATAGGATAAAGACTAGACATATGTAACATGGTCTGATTATTTCCTATTACACAGAATCACAACAATAAAAATATGTGGGGAATTTTTTTCTCTTTGTTCTGTCATCAACTTTCTGTTAAGAGTGATGATCATAACCAGAAAAATGTATACAGCATCTTAATAAAATACCCACAGGCTTTCCTTCAGGACACATCTTAAATCTTCAGAAAGTCTTAAATTCATATAAGCAAGTAATAATTGAGGGCCACCAAGATATAAACAGAGATTGCATGCTATAACAATAACAGCCTAAGATAAATTTTAAAAAGTGAAATATTTTGAATTTTTAGGAGAAAACAATCTTTATACAATATGAGTTAAAATGTTATTACTTTGGTCTCCTTATCAACAAGGAAAATAGTTATTTGCATTTTAGCTATAGATAAACAGTAAATTTCACATCAAAACATAAAAGTTTTTAAGAACTACCTCTAATAAAATATCAAAATCCTCATCCTAGAAAACAACCTGTATAAGAAACTGATTAAATTAAATATGACAACTATAATACCAATATTTAAAAGGGGAAATGCAGCCTTTGTAGCCAGGAGGCCCTTATGTAACTTTCAGAGGCCCTGTAGAACAGACTTGAGATCCAGTCTTGACATGGGTCAGTGCCTCAGTAGTCCTTCAGAAGCCCCCTCAGGGTCAGCTATCACAGGTCTGAATTTCCAAACAGTAGTAAAATAGAGAGGTCATCAGGTTTTGGACAAGGTCAGTATGAAATTGCCAGAGCAGAGAGAAAAGATCCAGCAAGAATTAAGCTATTATCACTTTCATAGTCCACACAGAATGCTGTTGGACTCTGAATTGCACGTCTTTTGTTTACAATCATGATAATTAACTAATCAGGGTAGAATGAGCTTGTCCTTCAAATGCTCCACAACCAAATGATCATTAGACTTGAAAGACTTTTAAAATGAACATTTATTTTTTAAAGAAGATCCTTGTTAAAAGTTTAACTTTAAATTAGATAAGTTTCACACACTAAAGTTTTAAGAACCCCCTCTCTAAGCCATGTCTGTAACTCTCATCTCTAACTGCAAAAGAAAGAAGGGCAAGTGCATATTTTTTTAATGTAGAAAAGAGTAATAATAAATTTGTATAAGCTAACATTTATGGCATATTAGATTAGATGTTAGATTTATAATAAACTTTATCATTTCATTTTCATAACAACATTATAAGGTGAGCTAGTGACTCGATCTTATAAATGATTGATTCAGGGCTAGAGAGATAGCTCAGTGGTTAAGAGCACTGACTGCTCTTCCAAAGGTCCTGAGTTCAATTCCCAGCAACCACATGGTGGCTCACAACCATCCATAACGAGATCTGACACCCTCTTCTGCAGTGTCTGAAGACAGCTACAGTATACTCACATATAATAAATAAATAAATCTTTAAAAAAATAAATAAATAAATAAATAAATAAATAAATGATTCAGAAAGCTGAAGGAAGAAAGACAAGTCACCAAGAGGGAACGGCTATCCTGGACCACAGAGTAAGTTGGAAGCCAGTATAGGCTATATAGTAAAACCCTGTCTTTAAAATATAACAACTGCACAAGATGGCTGATCAGTAAAAGTTCTCACTGCACAAGCCCAAAGACCCGAGTTGGACCTCCCCATGGTCCCATGATGGAAAATAAGAACAGACTCCCAAAAGCTGTCCTCTCACCTCCATGTGGACACCATGGAACATACACACACACACACACACACACACACACACACGCATATGCACACACACACCAGACTTAACTGACAGCATGAACAGAAGCTAGAGATGGGTATATGATTTTTCCAAAGATTAATGAAAAAACATTTCTTAAAACCTATGGTCAGCTTTATTTAGCCTGGAGGAAGGAGAAGGGATGGCAGGGTGGGACAGCACAGGAGGATGATATATGAGGGTAAGCAGGATGCTTTTGTATGAAAAGAAAAGGAAGCTCTGCACTTGGTGGACAGAGTGAAGAGAGACCCAATTTTACTTCTTACCCAGGCAAGTGTCCCTCAGAGGGGATACCCTTCCCACTGGGCCTGCCTGGTGACCCAATATATGTTTTGTTGTTTTTGTTTTGTTTTGAGAAGCTAATACCTGACTGTAAGGATATGGCATCTGAAGGCTTTCCTAAAAGATACATGGTATAATGGGCAAAGAAGCCTGCCTCCATAAGACTAAAGAGCTGAATGGATGGAAGGCAGAAAGGCTAATTTTCTAGGTACTCCCTAAACCTGGATTCTCATTTAGGCTTTAAAAAAATGCAAGGCCTTGCCCTAACATTTTAATGATTATGGATAGGTTAGATTCAAACTAGAATGTTTTTTGTACTTTAGAGTTGGCTATAATGATTGTATGTTTATTTTAATAATGATTTATTTATAAATTAACTGATAGTACGTTTCTGGGACACCAAATGGTAGGAAGAATTCAGTATAGGCAGAAATAGAAATAGAATACAAATATCACTTGATACTGAAAGAATAAAACACAGTACATTCCTTTGTTTTTACTTTTTCTGACTTTTTGAGACAAAGATTCCCACTGTAGTCCAGGCTATCCTGGAATTTACTATGCAGCCCAGGTTATGCCTGAACTTATGGCTCTCCTTCTGACTTCATGACTTAACCTCTCAATGTTCATATTACTGGTAAGTTCTTTTTGGTTTCAATCTTTGATAGATAAAAAGGGTGATATAGTATATAATTTCAAAAATAATTACTTAGTTCTTAAACTTTACAGATAATTGTGTTAAGATTTGAACAGAGAAAGAAGTATTTTCAGTCCATATAAAACATAGATCAAAGTGAGAGATCTGTGAAAAGTACAAGAAGAGAGTTCTTTATAAGGCAAAACTGGTGATAGAAACAGACGGCATTCGGAATTCAAAGGGGGAAAATGAAGCCTCAGAGTTGGGTGCTCACAGAGGGTTGAGGTCAAAGAACACTCTGTAGTGGTTTCCCAGCCCAGAGCTGCAGCCTGCTTATAATTATGTTTGCACTTTTCCTCTGAAACAAAGACACTAAGAAAAAGTACACGCTAAGTATTTTGTTCATAGTTACACACTCCAGCTCACATACAGTGCACAACACATTGGGCATTGAGTAAAAATCTGTTAACAACTGAAAGAGAAATAGTATTGAGGATTAGGAGAAAGCCTCAGTAGGTGAAGTGCTTGCTGTGCAAACAGAGGACCTGAGCTTGGAGCCCTGGGTTCCATGTTACAGCCTGATGCTGTGGGCATGATTCTAATCCCAGTGCCCTACAGAGAGATATGGGGTGTAGACAGAAGAATCTCCGAGAGCTTCTGGGCCAGGTTGTTTGGCACAGTTAGTAGCAAACACAAAAAAGCCCTATTCAAACAATGTGGAAGGGAGTTTCACATCAGAGGTTATCTTCTGGTCCTCACATGGTGCTGCGCACCTATACTCATACACATGAGCACACATAGACAAATACTGAACAAAAATAAAGAAAAGTGGCTTTTAAATAAAACAAAATAGCAGAGGGGAAGGACTAGGGCATTCCTGATGAGGAAGCTATCTTAAGACATGTATGTCATTCATTTTTAATGATCAATGAGAAAACGTTCAACTGGCTTATAAGTTGAAAATAAAGAGAAAAGACAAAGTACAATGTGAAAAATTCTAAATGCCCAGGCCTAATGCCTTAGCTATCTCTTTTCCATGAAAACACAGAAAAGGGGGACATTTTGGAATAAAACAAACTTAAATAGAACACGTCTATCTACAATATTAACACTGAAGAGCTATCATGAAGATTTTACATATGTTATGAAGGACATAATCATATAAGCACAATTAAATTACATAGAGAGTTGAAACATACTATAATGTCAAGATAAGTAAACACCATAAATTGATGAAAGTTGAATCCCCTTTTAATATTAAACAAACATGAACTTAATCAAGACACGAATTATAAAGCCAAGGAGCACATCTCTGTAGCGCCAATGCATTATCATGGACAATGACAGCATTCAGGCATCTAGCAGAGTTCTCTTTTAAAAACAGCATTTCCCTGAGAATCATGCTGTGATATAATACTAAATACTCCCATTCAAAATTATTTTCTTTGACAGATGAAATTTAGTAACAGAGTCAAAGATTATGTCTTTCTGATACTTTAAATGCACACTTACAAAGTGAAATATGTTTTATATTCATCTGAACAGAATACTCAGCACTGGATAAAAACCACATGTTCAGCGATACTTTAAAACATCAGTGGGAAATGACAAGCAAACAACACTGACAGAAGACACATATTCACAAGCCACATTTTCTTCCAGCTTGGCGACAATAATTTTAATTTCTGTTAGTTAATTAGGCAGATAGGTTTTAGAGGCAGGTGACATGGTTGAACTTTAGTGTATCATCTCCTAAAATAAAAACGTGATAGGTTCAAACAGAGGTTATGTCACAATTCGGGATAAGCTCATTGCTTTGATCACAAATCCCAAGGCTTTCATGGCATAATGACAAGGATTGGTTGTGACCACACATATGCTTTAGTTTTCTTCTGAGGTACAATCCCCACTGATAGGAACGGCCTGTGCAGCCAGGCTGTGTGACTCTCCTTCATTAGCCACCATGTCTCCCACTGAACTAAAACCATCGCTCCCCTCCACCTGGGCAAGCACATCAAATGCCAACACACTAATCTAAAGAAATGAGACGGTAAAAAAGAGCCAATATGCTGCTTCAGAATACAAGTTTCCACTGACTTTCCTTTCATTCAAATATGAAACCTTGACAATTAAGATGTAGTACTATAGTTAGGGAACAGGACATGAAGGTGAAGAGATAGCTCTTTACCATTGCACAAAATGATATATTTTAGAATATGAAAACCTAAAGCTCTCTCTAGAAAAAAAAAGTTGATGAGCAATAGGATGTGAAAAAAAAACAATGTTTCTGTTCTCATACAGATTAACTTACAATTTTATTTTGCTAGTGCACAAATCAAAACTTTTGAATATTTGACTAAAGTATATTATATTATATTTATAACTCAACTTAAATGGATGGTTTCATATAGAGGTTCAAACTTAATTCTTGTTATTAAGTAGATAAAACATGATCTAGTAGATAAAACATTTCATACATTGCTTTCTTTAGTAAAATAAAAACCATAATTTTTAAAGTTGGAGTAAAAAAATGATCTCTAACATTTGTAGAAAAATCTAATAAGTACTGTAAAAGCCTATGATTTCAAATAGATTAAAACAAAAATCATGCAAATAGGCAATAGATAATCTATTTCAATATGATCTAGTGGAAGGAATAATTGGGTTTGAGTCTTATCTACTTAATTTACTATCACATGCTTTTAAATAATTTAATTTCTATGACCCTAGTCACCTTACTTGTCATTTCTAAAACTCAGGATTTTTATAAAGTTCATATAACAGAATTCTATGTATAAATATTATCATTAGTAGGACCTATGATTTTAAAAATTCCAAGTTACAGATGCATCAACAATTTTAATACAAGAGGGCATTTGTTGAACTGTACCTACTGATAAAAGCCTTCAATGTAATTCTAAGAACAGTTAACAAAATTCACTTGTAAAAGAAAGTATGCTCATAAAACTATCTGAAAATTAATAGTTCTTACTAAATCATCATCACATTAAGAAATTTATTTATTTTTATTAACAATGACTTAACATGTCATGTAGGGCTTAACATAAATAACCCCAAAAGCTTATAGTCCACTCTTGCTTTCAACACATTTCCCACTTCCATATTTGGACTATAATTCCCATTAGGTCTTTTGTTCTAGATTGCAATATTCAGGTAAGTTGTAATTTAGGAAGAGATAATGGGCATTAGTAACCTAAACAAAATAGTAAGTTACAGTTGCTATTAAAGCAAACACAGAGGCTGGGGAGACACAGCCTCTATGCTGTGCCCACAGGCACTAGCATACGAGTTTGATTTTTGGAACCCACATGATAGTAGAGGGTAAGCCAAAGGACTCATGCTTTACAAATCTCACAAGACAAAGAAAAGTACTGCAAAACTATTTTATAATCATCTCATTTTGTACATCTCATGTACATACATATATATACATATATGGCTAAAACTTTTCAAACTTAGGCTTAAAATTAATTCATATAACATTATTGTGCTTATTTATTTAAAAATATATTTTTAGGAATCTCCTAGGATTTAATTGGATTGTATTTTCTATATATGTAGAATATGGTTTATTGTTCTGCTAATTCCATAATATAAATTTTATATTAATCATTAGCAATACATAACTAAGTATAAAAGAGTTTTAAAATAGAATATCCAAAAGCACAATATAGACTGATGAAACACCCACATGGAATTATGTAAGGCTGGAACAACAAGTACAGAATCTGTGCTGATTATAAAGTTTGTTAAAATTTCATTATCTACCATTTTTCTATAACTCTTTGTTAGCATATGCAATTTAATTGTAAGTTCTGTTATAGACAAGACTCTCAGTTCCCGAAATAAGGTATCAGCCCCCTCCAAGTGCAGCACACCCCTGGCTGTATCTGTCCCCCTCCAAGTGCAGCACACCCCTGG
>NW_022196898.1:35541892-35556009 GCF_008632895.1 Mastomys coucha | reverse complement strand
GTCCCCCTCCAAGTGCAGCACACCCCTGGCTGTATCTGTCCCCCTCCAAGTGCAGCACACCCCTAGCTAGAAGCCTTCACACTACTACTCTCACACTCTCCTCTGCAGGCTCTTTTAGAGAACCTGACTGTCTTCTTGTCCCCACAATCAACAAAGTAACAGATCCTAGAAAATGACCTCTATTCCATCCTTTGACTTCATCCTTTTAGCCTTAAAACTGGTTGAGGCTCTTACCAGCCTTTCCTTGTAAGCAGTTCCAGGAGCCCACAAAACACTTGCCCTTACCCACAACTCCTATTGTCTCTTTCGATCGACTTTGTACAGTTCTGCAAAAAGATATTTCTTTCATAGAAAATTTTACATCATATTTTCACTCAAAAATATCTGGAGAAATCATGACTGGCTGGTAGTGGAAACCCATCTGGTTTCCAAGAGCTAGTGAGGACATGGACTTTACAAAAGAATCTACTGCAGCACTTTGCTAGACCAGCAGTAATTTCTCACTACACTCCACCTCTGATTCTTATACCACAGATAAATGGAGCTACTGCCCTTTAGCAACGAAACCTCTTTTACCGAAATTGGAGACCGTCACAAATAACTAAAATTGAATAAAATGCAGAAATCAACAGATTCTGGGGGAGACCAGCACCAACAGAGACATCTATATCACAGTTCCTACATTTCTGGTTCTGGGAAAATCACACAAGAACAGGTGGTAGCATTGTAAGAGTCATAATACCAGGAATCTGTGAAATAGCTTCTTCTAGAAATGTCTACATAAACAAAACCAAAACAATGGCAATATCAATGGGCATATTAACACAGAGAAATTTTCTCAGGGTTCAACCCCTAGACCAAGAAATGTAGGCAATAAAAACTCCTGGGAGAAGAGAATTAGCCTTTCCCTTACTGCTTTGTCCAAAACAGACTGATCAGCTTTGAAACCATATGCATACAAACTACACAAACAGATTCAGCAGGAGATACAGATATAGATGTAGATAGATATATAGATATACATATATATACAATATATACATATAAACACATACACATCATATACACATATAATGCATATATGTACATATACATATATTTGTACACACATATGTATGTAATTATAATAATCAAAGAAAAGGAAGCTATTACTCAAAAATAGGAGAGGGACATGGGAAGGTTTCAAGAGAAGATTGCTGAGAGGAGCTTGAGGGAGGAAAGGGATACAGGAAAGTGATGTAATTCTATTTTAATTAAGATACATTAAAATAACTATTAAAAATAAGATTAAAATTAAATAAATGTGCCTTCCAGGTTGCTGGGTAGAGGTTTCTGAACTCACTTTGCTCCAGGGTGCTACCTGGTTCCCAAAATACTTCTTTGCTCAAATAAACATTGTTCAATGTAAAAAAGAATCTCAAAATCACCATCATTAAATCATAGCAGGAGATGGCACATTATAGCTTCTAGGCTAAATATGATCCAACATGTTGGATAATATTTCACTGAAGCAGACACAGGATCACATCTTATCTATAGTTGTTTTTGTGCTACACGGTAAAGCTTTATATAGCCCTGACAGAAATCACCTGGATTGTAAAGTCAAAAATGTTTATTGTCTTTATCCCTGCATATCTTGTAGGCAGGCCAAATTTGGGTAGAAGATTGTGTGTGTGTGTGTGTGTGTGTGTGTGTGTGTGTGTGTATGGGGGCGGGGGGTGGTTGTGTTCTCCTTCGTCCACCGGAAGTCCTGCCTAGCTATAGGAGGCAGACACTTCAGGCTCCACATCCTCTGTTTCTAGGAGTCTCAGCTAGGCTCATCCCCATATCCTAGCAGGATCTTTCTCCATCCCAGGCCTCTGGCTTGACCTAGAGATGCTCCACCACTGATTTCCCTTCTCTCTCCCATCCCTCTCACCCCCAGTCCTTATTCCTTCCTCACCTTCATTCCCTTACCCAACAGTTCTCCCACCAAGTTCCTTCTCTCTATCCATTTCTGATGCCTATTTTATTTCCCCTTTTGAGTGAGATTCAAGCATCCTTCATTGGGCCCTCCCCTCCGCTTCTTTGAGTCTATGGATGTAGCATGGTAATCTTGTACTTTATGATTAATATTCACTTGTGAGTACATACCATGTGTATTTTTCTGGGTCTGGATTACCTCACTCAAGATGATATTTTCTAGTTCCATCTATTTGCCTGCAACTTTCAGGATATTTTTGTTTTTAATAGCTGAACAGTATTCCATTATTAAACTGTACCACATTTTCTTAATCTATTCTTCGGTTGAGGGACATCTGGATTCTTTCCAGTTTCAGGCTATTACAAACAAAGCCACTCTGAACATAGTTGTGCCTTGTGGTACAGTAGATTATCTTTTCCATCTTGGGGTAGAACTATTCCCAATTTTTGAGAAACCCCAGATCAATTTCCAAAGTGGTTGTACAAGTTTGTACTCCCACCAGCAAGAGAGAAGTGTTCCTCTTTCTCCAAGTCCTCACCAGCATACGCTGTTACTTGAGTTTTTGATCTTTGTCATTCTGATGGGTATAAGATGGAATCTCAGAGTCATCTTAATTTGCATTTCCCTGATGACTAAAGATACTGAACATTTCTTTAAGTGCTTCTCAGCCATGAGAGATTCTTCTGTTGAGAATTCTCTGTTTAGCTCTGTGTCCCACTTTTAATTAGGTTACTTGGGTTGTTGGTGTCTAATGTCTTGAGTTATTTATGCATTGTAGATATTATATCTCTGTCAGATATAGGGCTGGTAAATATCTTTTCCCATTTTGTAGGCTGCAATTTGTCCTTTACCTTACAGAGGATTTCAGTTTCATGAAGTCCCGTTTATTAATTGTTGATCTTTGTACCTGAGCTGATGGTGTTCTGTTCAGGAAGTTGTCTCCAGTACCAATGTGTTCAAGGCTATTCCCCACATTCCTGTCTATTAGATTTAGTGTATCTGGTTTTATGTTGAGGTTTTTGATACACTTGTATTTGAGTTGTGTGCAGGGTAATAGATATGGATCTATTTGCATTCTTCTACAGACAGGCATCCAGCTATGCTAGCACAGTTTGTTGAAGCCACTTTCTTTTTTCCATTGTATGGTTTTGGCTTTTTGTAAAAACTCAAGTGTCCATAGGTGTGTGGGTTAATTTCCGGGTCTTCCATGCAATTCCATCGTCTGTTTTTATGCCAATACCAGGTGGTTTTCATTACTATTGCTCTGTAGTAAAGCTTGATATCAGGAACAGTGATACCACCAGAATTTCTTTTATTATACAGGACTTGAGGAAATAGCCAACTAATGACTAGCCCAACTTGAGATCTACCCCATGGGATAGAGTCAACCCCTGGCACTACTAATGATACTCTGCAAGCTGCAAGCCTAGCATAACTGTCATCTGAGAGGCTTCATCCAGCAGCTGATGGAAACAGATTCAGGGACCCACAACCAAACATTAGGGGGAGCACAGGGAGTCTTGTGGAAGAGCTGTGGGAAGGATTGAGGGAGCTGGATGGGTCAAGGACACTAAAGAAAGACCTACAGAGTCAACTAACCTGGGCCCACGGGGGCTCACAGAGACTGAACCATCAGCCACAGAGCACATATGTACTGAACCTAGGCCACCTACACATATGTAGCAGCTGTGCAGCTTGGTCTTCATGTGGATCCCCTAACAATTGGAGTGGAGGCTGTCTCTGACTCAGACTCCGTTGCCTGCCTTTGGGTCCCTTTCCCCTAGCCGGGCTGCCCTGTCTGGCCTCAGTGGGAGAGGGTGTGCTTAGTCCTCATGTGACTTGATATGCTAGGGCAGGCTGGTGCATAGGAGGGAGTGGGCTCTTCTTAAGGGAAAGGGAATGGAAGAAGGGAGTGTGGAATAGGAATGGGAGGAAAGGAGGAAGGCTATGATTGAGATGTAAAGTGAATAAATTAATGAAAAAATGCTCATTGTTTGACTTTTCATTAAAAAATTCTGAATATGTCTGTATAATTAAGCCAAATAATCTTTGAACTGCTACTGAAGGTCTTTCCATATAAACTCCCTATCAGAACCTCCTTTCCAATGTTTCCTAAATTCATGAACTCTCTAACATTCTACTACTACACATGTTCCCTTCAAGTTCATGTCATTTCCCTCATCTGAAATAATCCTCATTTTTTTTCAGATCATGAATTAATTCTTTACTGTTTTTCATTCATGTGTGTGTTTGTGCACATATGTGTGTTAAGCATGTGTGAATGCATACCTGTGTGCCATGGTACATGTGTGGAAGTCTGAGCAGAACTTCCAGAAGTTGGTTCTCTCCTTCTGTCACATGAATTCCAGGGATTAAACTCTGGTCATCAGGCTTGGTGGCAAGCACCCTGACCTGCTGATCAATCTCACTGGCTCCAAATCATTAACTTAATAAATATTTGATTGAATGACTAATATGTTCCAGGCACTACTCTGAGCTCCAGAGATACGCCAATGAAAGTTCCAAATTCACCCTTTCATAGGGCTAATGTTCCAGTGTGATGAAACATAATAAACATACCAATAAGTACAAGACATGGATGTCAGCTGGTGAGTGGCAGCAAGAAAAATGAGATCAGGAAGTAAGAAAGAGGAAAAGGAGTGAGGAATGCAATTGTAACCAGGGAAAGCTTTACCAAAAAGATGACGTTTGAGCAAAGACCTGGGAGAGTAAGAATGAGTACAGAAGATATTGCAAGGACATGTCTCAAGCGAAAGAAATAGGAAAAAACAAACCAAGTCACCAGGATGAAGAGAAGCAGAGCCCCATCAAGAGCAATGAGCCTCTGTTGTCTAAGAATAGAGTGGACAGAGGAAAAACAAAAAGCATGAGGTTAAGACACAAGAGGACTGGCAGGGGTAGGGCCAGGAGTCTTACAGTGTAAGGGTCCTCAGCTTAGACTCCCAAATGGGAAGCCATCTGCTTGCTAGCATGGAACAATTCTGAGAGGAGTAGGTTTAAAGGAATGAAGACCAGGAATTTAGTTGTGAACATATTAAATTTATGATCTATTTTATGTATTATACAGGGATTGTGGAGGAGGAGTCAGATAGAAGAAGAAATGTACAGGCTAGAGACATAAATTTGGGAGATCTGTTAAGTTCCCTTGAATCTTTAAGACACAGCTCCAAACCACTTAGCATATGAAGTCACGGCCAGGGCACTCCTCCAGTCAGTTGTTCACCTTGTTATAATCTAACGTGCACAATCTAATTTATATTAAAAGTAGTTTATGTAAACCTGCTTTTCACACCTGATGTGTTATATACTACCTATGGTAAATAGTCAATGAGAACTAATAATAGAACGTGCTTTAGTGGATTTTAATTTAATTCTCAATACAAGTTTTCATCTGAAGATAGGGAACTAAATATTGAACCAAGTTGCTTTGTCTTCTGTGTTCTCTACATTTTTGCCCAAGTCAAAGTTAGAACCTCTCATTTTCCCTGTTCCCATCTCACAATAACAACCTGTTTGTTGACACTTAATCCACACTTCTGTAATATGCTAATCAGTTTGTCTCTGATGCCTCTTTAAAATGTATGTACTGCATTCACTGTAGAATAGTAAGAAAATATCAACACTGATCATATTATTACATTCTTGTCACTCTTGTTCTTCAAACCTAGAACTGGCTGGCTCCCACACTGCTCCTGAGAAGCAGTCACATGTCCTTAGCAAAGCATCCCGCTCCCCATTCCTCTTCCTTCTGAGTTAGGTGGGGCTTTAGCAATGTATGCAAAAATTGCTTCTTAAACTCATTTGCTAGAGCCTGTTTTGTTAGTAAATACTTCTCTAAAACAAAAGTTCATTGAAAGCAAGATCAGTGTTACACGTGATACTTCATTACAGCCAGAGCTCAAGAGTAGATAAACTCAACTTAAAAATTACTTCAAAAAAGTAAATGCTATATCAGGATTCTCCCATATATTTTATCCCCAGTTTATTTTTACATAGCTTATAGTTTAATAATAATTATATTAAATTCCAACTTCTGAGAAAATATGCTCCCCAGTAATCTTTCCATTTTAGATCCATCTGCTAACACCTCCATTGCAAAGTAAGAACCCAAAGTGATTCTTGTCAGTCACTTCTATAGGACACATGTTGGGATTTAAGTAGGAGGTAAGAGAGACTACACGTAACCACTAGACTGAGCCCACTTACAGGAAGGGCTTCGGAAAGCAGATGGGAAGCCAATGGCAACAACAGCTTAGAAAGAACTTAGATGTTTGCCTGGTACTTAGATATGACTGGCTAAGAAATTTTATAAATTTGTTATTTGTTTTACAAAATTTGCTCATAATAATTCAAGATTAAAGCTTAAGACACACACACACAAACATAGAGTTGCTATTATTTTTGTGGTACTGGGGAATCCAGGACCTTAAAAAGCATTCAGCAAGAGTTCTACCACTCTAGAAGACAGTCCTCAAACCTATACTGGGTATTTACAGCACAGGGTGCTTCCTCAACCCAACTTTAACACTTTTCTCTTTCAGTCCTCAATACTACACATTGCTGGTACAGTGTGCCAGGTCACATTTAGATAAAATATACATCAGAAACATTGTTATACAAAGACAACGAAGACATTCTATATTCCATAGGCAGAGGACACCCTTTTTGTGTGATTATAAACCAATGTTCTAAATCCATGCTGCTCAGGGCAGTGGCCAAATGCAGTGGTTCTTGAACATTTTAAACATGACTAGTATGAACAGACATGTACTAGAAATGTAAAATATATAATATATTTTAAAGCCTCAGGATAAAAATTAAAAGAGCCAATTTAATAATTTTTTATTGATTACAAGGTTGTAATGTTTTGACTTTTAGGGTAAGTAATATTACTGAAATCAATTTTATGTTTTCTTTTAACTTTGAAATTAGACTGTAATACACTTAATATATGTGGCTTACACTATATTTCAATCAGAAAGTGCTACTAGAAGTTACCCTAGAGAACTGACCTTCACTGATTCTTTAAGTAAAAGGTATCATTAAAAAGTTAGGTATGAAATGGACTCACAAAGGATGCACAGAAATGTAAATGATCTCCAAACTATTAAAAGTGGCAAATCATGCTAAAAACAAAAGCCTGCTTTATTCAGACCCTATGAGATAACTCTGTTTACAGGAATCCCAATTTAGACTTTCATCATTATTTCATATGAACAATTTTCTAAAGTAAAATCATTCTCTGAGTATCAGTAGAAAGCAAACAATGGGGATTCTAATATATTAACATTCCCTCCAATAGAAAAGAAACAAAAACTAAAACTTTTATTTTACTTTTTTTTTTTTTTTTTTTTTTTTTTTTTTTTTTTTTTTTTTTTTGCCCATTTCCCACATTGTAGGGATTTATCCTGTGGTGCTGTACTGAGCAGGCAAAGTCGACCTTGCAGTGCACTCAAAGTGATTCCTTCACGGCTTCCTGCCCTCTTCCACCTGGTACTGTCTGTGGTACTTCTAGAACATCCCCCTAATACAGAACAACCCTACTATTAATGATCTAAAAATCCAATGTTATATAACAATATTCACATTATTTTTGTACTTTCCATGTGTTCTTAGATATTTCCTTTGAGCTTATTATTATAATCTTAAATGTGCTTTCTAAAATGTAACACTTTAAGAAGAAAAAGAGTCATGATAAAATTCTCCCTCACTGTTGGAATCTGAGTCCATTTTCAGAAGCTCTCTAAATGGCCTATGTAACTGTAAATTAATGCTTCTCTAAGTATGCGGAAGTCCTTAAGTTGTAGGGTCCATTTAACTGGCTATCAATATAGAAAATGGAGTGATTTATCAGTGGTATACCACACTGTAGATATTCAGGGTGGGACAAGGTACAGAGATAGAATATATGCACTGGTAAGATGTCAGCTTCACCAAGATTAGACCTACAAACTTTTCACAGTGACATCTGAGAAGGTAGAAATAGAAAAATACAAGAAACATTTTAAAAATCATTAAGAAAAAAAAAACTGGGGCTGGAGAGATGGCTCAGTGGTTAAGAGCACTGACTGCTCTTCCAGAGGTCCTGAGTTCAAATCCCAGCAACCACATGGTGACTCACAACCACCCATAATGAGATCTGATGCCCTCTTCTGGTGTGTCTGAAGACAGCTACAGTGTACTTATATAATAATAATAAATAAATCTAAAAAAGAAAAGAAAAGAAAAGAAAAGAAAAGAAAACGTAGCAATAATTTTAAGTAGGCTCCTTGCATTTCCAGTTTCATACACCTTTCCTTTCTGTTGGCTGTGGTGCTAATTCATCATAGTCCCAGCTATTCTGGAGGCTATGGCAGGAGAATCACTAGACAAGAGAGTAAGACCTCAGGGCAAAAGAGCAAAGAAAAGAAAACCTACCAAACTTTTCTCACCATTGTTAGCGTTCTGTCTAAACTCCTCCCCACAGTTACCTGGTAACAGCCAGGTAGGCTTGGCCCACTATAAAAGAGGCAGCTCGCCCCTCCCCTCCCTCTTACTCCTGCTTCCCCCTTGCTTCTCTCTTCCCCTCCCTCCTCTCCCAACATGGTCATGGCCATGGCCAGTTTCTACTTCTCTACTCTGTCTCTGTCTGTCTCTGTCTCTGTCTGTCTCTGTCTCTGTCTCTGTCTCTGTCTCTGTCTCTCTCTCTGTCTCTCTCTCTCTGTGTCTCTGTCTCTGTCTCTGTCTCTGTCTCTCTGTCTCTGTCTCTGTCTCTCTCTCTCTCTCTCTCTCTCTTCCTTTCCCTGCCTCTACTCCCCTCTCCATGCCCTGAATAAACTCTATTCTATATAATACCATCATGTGGCTGGTCCCTCAAGGGAAGAGGATGCCTTGGCATGGTTCTACCAAGGCACCCCCTTCTCCTATAACTCACCACACTCTCATAGAACATATCTTAATATCTATCTATCTTTTTATAACCACAACAACCATATCATCATGTAGATGCCTTAAATGATACTGTTAGGAAACCAGAAGTTACTGGATTTGTCAGAATTACCATGCCCAGAACTGCAAGTTTGGTATATTGTTAATAATCAGTACTGTATTTTTTATGTCTGTTAGGGCATCCATTATTATTCAAAATTATTTACTGAAGGAAAAAAAATAAGAAAAATAAGAAAGGAGAAAGAAAATGACCATTGGCTCTTTTGTTTGTTTCTTTTAGTTATTTTGTTGGGTTTTCCTTTCCCGTTATTTTTTTAAGCATAGGATATTTGAAAGAATGTGAAAATTTAATCAGGTATACACTAAATAATGAATTCTGAGTCGCACACCTACCCATGAATGCCATTAGGACAGCACTACCTGGACTTAGTATGTTGTTGCTGTTGTTTTTAAGGCCTTTGGGTCAGACTTCTATACCTAGAAACATTTCCCACCTGGGTTCCTCAATGCAAACACTTGACCTGGACTCAGGTGGAGTCCACTCTCCTTCCTGTATGTATGCCAGTCACCCCAGTATCCTGCTAGTCCTGTAGCAGACAGCTTGCAGGGGAATCTCCTCTCTTCACACTCTGCCAATCCCCATGTGTCAGCTGCCTATACCTAGAAACACTTTCTATTCACAGTGGTCACAGCTGTCAGGAACTCGGGTGTGTGTGTGTGTGTGTTTGTATGTGTGTGTGTGTGTGTGTGTGTGTGTGTGTGTGTGTGACTTACTCCTTCCTTCAATCCTCCTTTCTGATGTCTCCACTCTCCCCCTCAGCTCAGTACCCACTTGCTTACAGGAGCCCCGCATTCCACTTCAACCCCATCCAGTGGAACTTTTGGTTCAGACCCAGGATCCCCTCAGCCCTTTCACCCTGGCTCCCCAAACATTTAACTGCTTTACTTCAAACTACTAGCAAAACCCCCTCTTCCTGTCACACTTCCAAACCCCTGGAGATTCCACCTCTAGGTGTGAAAGAGATCTTCTTAGCTATTTCCTGAAACCATTTACAATTCACAGCCTTTTTGTCCTAGTCTGCCACCCACCACACCTGCAGAAGCACCCACCACCTGGCACTCCACAACAAACACAGTTTCTTAAGAGTCAGTGAGCACAACAGAAACCAGAGAATGGAACAATCATCCAACAAAGACTAGCCCTAATATCAACACCAAGAGTCACCTCAATCATTCCAACCCAGATGCCCAGACACCGGCATAAAGTACATAGTCAAAAATAGCCAGAACACTATGTCTCCACCAGAAACCAGCAATCCTATTGTGGTAAGAGCCTGAGAAAGGACAAGACAAGGATTCAAAATAGTAACTGTGAATATGTTCAAGGACCTTAAAGAGGTTATGAATAAATCCCTTAATGAAGTCTGTGAAACAAAGAGCAGAATGAAATGTAGGAAATAGTTCAAGACATGAAAGTAGAAACAGTATGACTAAAGAGAACATAAACTGAGATAAAACTGGAAATGAAAAATTTATTAAGTCAAACAAAGATACCACAGGGCAACTCACAAGGGGTGATTTAGCTTGCACTTCCACATCATCATCAAAGGGATTCAGGACAGGAACTCAGTCAATCTGGAGGTGGGAGCTGACACAGAGGCCATGGAGAGTGCTGCTTATGGCTTCCTCCCAGGTCTTACTCACTCTGCTTTCATATAGAGCCCAGGAGTAGTCTCACCCACAATGGGCTGGGCATTCACACATCAATCATTAATTAAAAAAATTTCTACAGGCTTGCCTACAGCCCAATCGTATGTAGGCATTTTCTAAATTGAGGCTCTTTCCTCTCCAAGGACTCTAGCTTGTGTCAAATTGACATAAAACTAGTCAGCACATTCACCAACACAGTACAAGACACGGAAGAGAGAATTTCAGATGTTCTCTGAAGAGAAACAGAGGAGGAATGGATAGGGGATAGGGCTGGTGGGAATAAAGGAGGGAAAACTACAATCTAGAGGAGGGGTATGTGTGTGTGTGTATGTATGCATGTATAACTTGAGCACAATGAAAAACAAGTAATGAAATAAATATGAATTTTCACCACACTGAAGAGCCTAAAGATGACATTTTAATAAATTAGAATAATAATCACTTTCCATCTGCTTCTGCTCTGGAATAAGAGCTACAAGTTGTACAGTTATACTGGCTGGATGTCCAAGAACCTAAGACTAGACTGGCTATGTACCTAGGGGAAAACCAAAAACTACTATCATGCTAAAGGAATATAGTAGTAAAATTATTCCTAATGACATTCTACTGTCTCCAAAGATTAGTGTCTCATCCAGCCATTACCAGAAAAGTTTTCTCCTTCAGGAGATTGGAACAAACTATCCAGCAGACTGGACAGTGTGTGAGTGAAAGGACTTGGAACACTTAGTCTTAAATGGGAAGTAGCCATCAAGTCCCTCCCCTCAGGGCTCAAAGAACTATAAAGAAGAGAAGGTAGAAAAACTGTAAAAGCCAGTGGGATGAATGATAGCAAGGAGCATCTTCCAGACACAACGGGACTGACATACACATGAACTCACAGAGTGTGGCAGCATGCCTAGGTCTTGTATAATTCAAGCAAGATTGGGTCCTAGCACTGAGAGGTGGAGGTGGGTACCATCTCTAATCACTAGCCAAGGAATTACATCCAACTGACACTCATACAGGTTTCTCCAAGGGAATCTCACTGTCTTTAAACCACACTTAAAGGCAAGCCTCATTCCCATCAGTAGAGGGCCAACACAAAATAAACTCAGAGGTTTGTTGCTAATTGTCTCACTCTGTATTTTCTAAATCTTACTGGTATTTTTGTTTGCATTTTATGGTGTGTGTATGTATTTCTTTACTCTTCATTTCCTTTTGGGGGACGTCTATCAGTATTTTCATATTGTTCTTTCTCCTTTTTGTTTTGTTTTTTTCCAAGACAGGGTTTCTCTGTGTAGCCCTGGCTGTCCTGGAACTCACTCTGTAGACCAGGCTGGCCTCAAACTCAGAAATCCACCTGCCTCTGCCTCTCAAGTGCTGGGATTAAAGGCATGTGCCACCACTGCCCGGCCCTGATTGTTTTCTTAAGAGAGATAGAAAAAAAGGTATGGAATTGGAAGGGTAGGAGATATGGGAGGAGAAACCCTGATCAGAATATATTTTTATGAAAATACCTTTGTTTTTAATAATAAAATAAAATAAATAAAAGGAAGATGTGAATAAGAATAATAGTTTGGGGGAAGGTCAGATAGTAGTGGGAAGAGGGAATTGGGAATAAACATAGATACATTGTATCCATGTATAAAACTGCTTTAGAATAAATATAATACTATGAAAAGAAATCTGAGAGCAAAGTCTGGTATTTTATGAAAAAAATAGAGAAGAAAACCACAAGAATCTATCATGTATACTTCCTGTCCATCTAAGCTTAACCAAGAATTTCAGTATTAGAAGAAACAGAAACAGAAAGCTGAAGACATTCAATGCTTCTTCAATAAAGAATGAAAATTAGGACTCAGACCAGAGCAGCCAGCCAGGAGGCATGGGCTCCACGAGTCCCAGGGGAGCTGAAGGGCAGCAGGGACAAGACAAGCTCTAATCAGAGACACTAAGAACATCTAACACCAAAAAGCAAGAGATGGCGAAAGGCAAATGCAAGAATCCTACCAACAGAAACCAAGACTACTTGGCTTCATCAGAACCTAGTACTCCCACTGCAGCAAGTCCTGGATATCCCAAAACACCAGAAAAGCAAGAATTGGATCTAAAATCATATCACACAATGCTGATAGAGGAACTTAAGAAGAACATGAATAACTCCCTTAAAGAAATACAGGAGAATACAGGTAAAGAGGTACAAGCCCTTGAAGAGGAAACAAAAAATCCCATGAAGAATTACAGGAGATCACAAGTAAACAAGTAAAAGCACTTAAAGAACAAAGTCAAAAATCCCTTAAATTGCAGGAAAACACAAACAAACAGGTGAAGGAATTGAGTAAAACCATCCAGGACCTAAAAATGGAAGTCGAAACAATAAAGAAATAACAAAAAGAGACAACTCTGGAATTAGAAATCTTAGGTAAGAAGTCAGGAAACATAGACACAAGCATCACTAACAGAATACAAGAAATATAAGAGAGAATCTCAGGGGCAGAAGATAACATAGACAACATTGAGAGAACAGTCAAAGAAAATGCAAAAAGCAAAAAGACCCTAACCTAAAACATCCAGGAAATCCAGGACACAATGAGAAGACCAAATCTGAGGATATAGGTATAGAAGAGAGTGAAGACCTCCAACCTAAAGGGACAGTAAATATCAACAAAATTATAGAAGAAAACTTCCCTAACCTAAAGAGAGAGATGCCTGTGATCATACATGAAGCCTATAGAACCCCAAATCGACTGGACCAGAAAAGAAATTCTTTCCGCCACATAATAGTCAAAGCACCAAATGCACAAAACAAAGAAAGAATACTAAAAGCAGTGAGGGAAAAAGGTCAAGTAACATATAAAGGCAGGCCTATCAGAATTACACCAGACTTCTCACCAGAGACTATGAAAGCTAGAAGATCCTGGACAGATGTCATACAGACCCTAAGAGAACACAAATGCCAGCCCAGACTACTATACCCAGCAAAAATCTCAATCACCATACATGGAGAAACCAAAGTATTCCACGACAAAACCAAATTCATATAATATATTTCCACAAATCTAGCCCTTCAAAGAGTAATAAATGGAAAACTCCAACACAAGAAGGGGAACTACATCCCTGAAAAAGCAAAAATGTAATCTAACAAAATTAAAAGAAGATAGACACATGAATGGAATGCTAGCTCTAACTACAAAAATAACAGGAAGCAACAACTACTTTTCCTTAATATCTATTAATATCAATGGACTCAACTCTCCAATAAAAAGACATAGACTATCAGATTGGGTACGTAAACAGGACCCAACATTTTGCTGCATGCAGGAAACCCACCTCAGTAACAAAGACAGACACTACCTCAGAATAAAAGGCTGGAAAACAATTCTCCAAGCTAATGGCCCCAAGAAAAAAGCTGGAGTAGCCATTCTAATATCGAATAAAATTGATTTTAGCCTAAAGTGATCAAAAAACATAAGGAGGGACACTTCATATTCATCAAAGGTATGATCTACCAAGATGA
>NW_022196898.1:35496404-35539457 GCF_008632895.1 Mastomys coucha | reverse complement strand
GTTCTGGCAGCATGTGTATAGTAGAGGATTGCAAATTCGATCATCAATAGGAGGAGAGGACTTTGGCCTTGAGAAGGTTCTGCCCCAGTGTAGGGGAATGTCAGGGCCAATAAGTGGGAGAGGGCGGGGTGGCAGGCATGGTGAGGGGGGTGGCAACAGGGGTTTGTTTTTGTTGTTTTTGTTTGTTTCTTTGTTTTTTGGAGGGGAAACTGGGAAAGGAGAAATTTACATGTAAATAAAGAAAATATCTATTAAAAAAAAGAAAAAAAGAAAAAAAAAAGAATGAAAAATAATTCTCAAAATTATAACAATCCAGTGTATCCTTCTATTCCAAAATGAAGTACAAAGTTATATTTTGGTAATGAGGCTTATGGGATAAAGAATTCAAAGAGTAAAAAGAAAATCCTAAAGTCTTTATTTGGGCAACAAAAAAGTCAAATTCATCAAATATTTTTCATGTATCCATCCATATCTCTTATAACTTTCTAATAGTTAAGTATGAAATAAGTGCTGGGAAAAGAAGAATAGGAAAAAGGTTTCAACAGCTGTGATTGAATCTCTTAGCTATTTCTATCAAATGTACCTCACCATCAATAGAAACTTATCTAAAGATCCTTTTGAAAAAGATTTCATTATTGTTGTTTCTGTGTGATGCGTGTTTAGATGCACACAAGCCAACACATGAATGTGGAGTTTAGAGGATGACTCTGGAGCTTGGTGTCTCCTTCCGTCTTTACCTGGGTCCCGTGAACTAAGTCAGGTTGTCTAGCTTATACAACAAGCACTATACCTGCTGAGCCGGCTAAGTGGCCCACTGCTAATAATTTTAAAGAGAATTTCAATAGTGCTTCAGAGAATATTAAAGATTAATATTAAAAAAAATCTTGACAGATTTTTCAATAGAAAAGATTACTTTTGTATATAATAGAATCCTCAACAGAGTATCTCTAGTATAACAATATTGTAATCTATAATGTCAAATAAAATAGAAGACTATATTTTATCTGGTAAAGTATCATATGTCAATGTGGCGTGGTATTATCAACCCAGCACACTTCATAAGTGTTCTATAGTAACGCATGCATAGTAATATAACTTTTCTTCTGTCACATGCCTGTTTCTTATGTGGCACTTCTTCTCCCCATATGGTGCAATTATTTATGTATAAGTTATATTATTTTATAAGACTATAAGGGGGCTAAAAACAATAGGTTCGTCTCATTATGTTTTAACAGCACCCAATCCAGTTCCTTATTGGACTTCTGAGGATAGAAGTGGAAGTCTGGCAAGGACTATAGTACATTACAATAGTGATTATTTAAAAAATAGACCTTTGAGAGATACAAATAAATATGCCTGAGATTTCTTCTGTTTTCTTCTTACTGGGGTAATTTTCCTCACTATGCTTGGAATTGTGTTCAGCATGGTGCTTACATACATACAATTCAAATGATGTGGGGAAGAGGAACAATATTCTATAACTAGAAATTTCCAACTAGTGAAATGAAAGACATTCAGGATGGGCAGACAGACTCATACAAAGAAGAAAACAAAAATCATGGATAATGGTTCTTGGCCATTTAATTAAGGTTCCTTTCTCTGAGGTTTACTTTCCATAAATATGGCAGGATCAGGAGAGAGAAATATGGAACATTCACTCAATACAGAAATATGGGACATTCACTCAATACAAAATCACCTGGCTGTAAGAACCATAAAATGGTATACCTTAATGTCAGATGTGTCACGCTGACTGTTTCGCCATGCTCTGGAAACTGATGAGAATGTCCTATCTGCATGATCAAATTTCCCTCCTTGTAAATTTAGAAAGTAAGTCGTAAAGGGTTCCTAGAAAATAAGAAGTGAAAAAACTTTTATGTTTTCATAAATCTTTACATATACATTTTAAACTAATAGTAGTCATTACTTAGTAATATGTCCAATGTAAAGAATGCAAGTTGTAGGCAAATTATTACATTATAGCTCAATTTTTTTCCAAATGTTTCTATGCCTTCAAAATTATTTTCATCAGCTTCCTTCCTTACCAAAAATAAATTGCTAATAGCATTTAAATGCATTTGCTTCATTGTTCAGGAAACAGTACAATATATAATTTTTGTATTGCTATGGCTAGCTCACAATTTATGATTAAGAAAAGAAAAATGTTTAGAAGGTTTAAAAGCTCCCTCTTAGTTAAAGAGCACTTAAACAAGTATTTGTGGGTAATTGCTTGGCAGCAGCTAAGCCTGTAAACTACACCTAAGACTTATGTTTGTCCATACACTAAGACGTAAGTCCGTCCATATTCTTCTGACTTATGTCTGTCCATTCTCTATTCACAAGCTTTAAATAATGATGTGCTGCTACCACTGGTTCACAAAGACATGACTTTTTAGTACATGAATCACCTTTCAGTTTTATAGAAACATTCCTTGCTTAACTAATGTTTTCAATACACAACAGTGCTGGTTATTTGAAAACACATCTTACTCTATTTAGAGCAAAGTAAGAACCAGAATGTACAAATAAGTCTGTGTTAACGAAACCTTAGTTACTTCTTATTTTAACAAGCTACATTTGACAGGAACCCAGTTAATCTGGTATGATGGGCACTATCTGAAGATACAGATTTGAAGAAGATATTCAGACAATTCTAGAGGAAACATTTTTTATGGTTAGGGCACAAAATACTAGCTAAAGCGTATTTATTTAAAAGCTCAACTGTTTAAAACTATTTTCAATATTCAAAAAAAAATACTTATGATTTCCAATCATTCCCCAGTCTCTGAAACATTGGATTTAGTCACGGTCTATTATTCAAATTGAACTTACTATTCTTAGAAGCCACGCAAGAACAAAACTTGCAGTTGAGTAATGAGTACCATAGTGGAACTTTGGAACTTGATCATCTTCCCATGACTCAAACCGCTCTGCAAAGAATGCTGCTCTTTTGGGATTCAAAGCTCCTATTGGCTGCCATTAGAAGAGGAGGGAGAGAAAGAAAGATAAATGTAATCATCCTTTATTTCTTCCATTCTTTTAAGATTATTCTTTAAGTATGCATGAAATAAAATGTAAACATATATGCATTTGCAGTTAGAAAAACAGCAGTGCCTATACTCAAAGAACTAACATAAAAATTCACATTTTTGCTTCAGCATGGCTAAGGATGCTCAGATAACTAAGTAGATGGGCAAACCTGTCATTTCTGTTACACATAGTTTTTTAATCCATCAGTCTGAAAAGGCAAATTACATAACATGCAGTTGAGCTGCACCATACTTTAGTAAGTATCTATAATTAGAAGCAGCAACCAGAAACATCTTGGTGTTAGAGGGCTTACTTCTGTCTCTGAGGAAAAGGTGGGAGGAAGCTGGGAAGAAGAGCTAAATGCAGAGCAAAGGTGTTGTAAGAGAAAGAGAGTAAGACTCAGTTAGAAGGTTCTACTAACATAAACTCAATAAAAAGGTCAAGGATAATGGGCTGTGCAGATGGCTCAATGGGTGAAATCTTGCATTGCAATCATTAGGACCTGAGTTCAAATCTCAAGCAACCATGAAAAAGCTGGGAAAGGAGACATACACTAATTCTAATAATGCTCAGGAGGCAGAGATAGGTAGATCCCTGGAGCTTGCTAGAAAGCCAGCTTAGCCAAATCACTGAGCTTCAGTTTCAGTAAGAGATCATGTCTCCAAAAAAAATAAGGTAGAAGAAGATTGAGGAAAAAATGCAACATTTACTTCTAGCCTCTAAATGCCTGCATGAGTTAACACCATCATCATCATCATCATCATCATCATCATCAGCAGCAGCAGCAGCAGCAGCAGCAGCAGCAGCAGCAGCAGCAGTAGCAGCAGCAGCAGCGTCCACCCCACTCCCCAAGGAATGATAAGAACATCATAATCTTATACTGAAAATAAAACATTTCAACAGAAGTTCCAGAATCAGTAAAGCAAAATGAAGACACTGGCTGGACTCATCAGAAAACTCATGCCCAATCAGAAGGTTGTTTTGTAAAATAAAGAAAGAATATACATTAAGGTCCTTCAAGCCATGCATGGCAACACTCAATGAATGCTTACTTGTTTTTTGAGTAATCTTTTAGAAGGTAAAAGAGCTTAAATTGCCTGGCAGTGGTGGGCACATGCCTTTAATCTCAGCACTTGGGAGGCAGAGGCAGGCGGATTTCTGAGTTCTGATTTCTGAGGGCTGTACAGAGAAACCCTGTCTCAAAAAAAACAAAACAAAACAAAGAAAGATTTTAAATACAACAATTGCCTATAAAGTATCCAGAATATTGCTTGACACAGGCATGAAATGGCTGTTGCTATGCCGGGAGTATACCAACTCTCTGAACAGTGAGCAACATTCTGACATTGTCTTAAGGAAGACAGAGCATCCTAGAGACTATCAACACTGGGAGTTACTGTTCTAAGAGTGTTAAGATCAGCCATACTAAATTACAACTCAGTCCATGGAAACACTCTGACCTGTAGAAAAGCTCTACTCCTTACTCAAAATATAAATACAATTAAAAAGTAACTTCCCTAATGAGACACAGAATTGTTTTATATCCCTCAGGAAAATTTACAAGTTATTTATAAGATCAAGAAAATATCTCACTATTCGTGAAGACAATGCTATACTAAACTAAATAACATTATTTTAAAATAGATATATTCAGAAGTCATACAGTGAAAGGAGAGCCATGTTCAGACCTGGTTTTGAAATATTTTTCATATTGTGATTATAAGTAACATTTTGAAGTCATTACTTTGGCTATATTTCATAATTTGTTAATTTACCTTCAAAACTGTTAATAATTGGAATCATTCTCATTCAACAGTATCTTTGTTGTGAAGATCATTGTTTTATATTGTCAGCTTTTACTTTATAACTTAATCTTTAAAAACATACGATTGATTATTATTTTAAGTCAGTGTTACATTACTAATTTTAAAATGCCTTTTTTTAAACTGTTAGTTTCAGTATCAAAACATTATATCTAACTTATTAAATATATGGTAAGAATCAAAATCATTCCAGAAATTCCTTCTTTGATACAGAACCAATCAATGTGGAGGGACTTTAAATGTATTTTAGTTGTTATCCCGAAAGATACAGCCATGTAAGAGAAGAAAAGAAATAAAATCACTAGAAGACAAATTATATGAATTAAAAATAGAATCAATGTGCCTTTGTATGGTTCAGCACATATTAAGAATACACTTTATCCGCTCCTATTTTTATTACTCTCCAAATGAGTACCTCAGTGAATCGATAGTTATAGAATCACATTTCTTGAATATAATGCTAAGACCAATTAGGATTGATTTCAGTAGCATCTGAAAGAAAAGGGCATCATACTGAGATCCACGTAGGTAGAACTCACAGTATCGATTCTGGCTGGTATTGTCACAGTTGGTTTCTGAAGCCTGCTACAGGACAGCTATCAAGACATACCACATTTATTTGCAAGCATATAAAAAAAGAAGTCACCAAATAAAGGAAGGTTTTAAAAAAAAAGAAGCAGTGGAGCTGTGCACTGACAATGACACACTATCAGCTTACTCAGAGAAGTTACAGTGGGAATACACACATTGAATTATACATTACGGGAAAGCACTGATTTATCGTGGTAATAACATCCACCTCATTAAAAGACTCTGCTTTGCTGCAGTTGGAAGGCTACATATTGTTTACTGCTATAAATTAATGGCAGTGCAAAGAAGACCGTGGAGCCATCCTAACAATAGATCTGTAATGACAGTGCTGTATATCATGGCTTCCCCAGCAGCCTCCTAATAAAATGGAGACAATGTATTGAGCTAATACATTCTACCATGCTGGCCCATATTTTTCTGACAGCTGCTTTAAAAGATGAGCAGAATCCAACTATGTTATAATGCTACAAAACGTTTAACTAAGCAAGATCAGTCAGATAGCAAAGTGCACCACAGCGTTTTCAAACGTTGTCTAAACTGGCATTCCAAGCTGTTTATTCATCTCTGCAGAGGAGCTAAAAGTTAATGCTGGTGCCTCCTCTTACTTATCTGGTGTATTATGGGTAACAATTGCTAGGCAGTTCAGGGAGATGGCTAGTACTCTCATCTCATACTGAATTCTTTGTACAATTTAACCTGCTAGACAGGACATTATTTTTAATCAGCAGAATTTTAAAGAAGAAACAAAAAATTCTGGCATTTAAAACTGGTCATAATTTCTTGGTAACAATAAATAAAAAATATATATTTATTAAAGGATAAAAAGAATTACATAATTTAAGTTCATTAAAAAGAACATTAAAATATCATATGACATGGAAAAATAAACAGAATTAAATAAAAATTTTAATCTCTATAAAACAAAGGTAAAACAGCATGTGAGATTGAAATAAAAATATAGTAATTTGAAATCTGGAGTATCATAACTAATAATTAGGTGAGAATGAAAATATAAACTGGAATAAATTAGGAAATACAAACTTTTTTTGAAAATGGCAGGCCAAAGTGACAAACCTCCAGTCTGAGAATGTGTCAGTGATTTCATACAAACAGCAAGGCGACATCTTCAGGAGGGTAACAAGTGGCTTGTTAGTGAGGCAGATGTAGAATTTATAAAGTGAGAGTGTTTAAATGAGCTTTGTAAACTTATTACAATAAAAAATTATTTTTACTACTTCTTGAGCAGTACTTTTGCTAATTAATAAAAATATTCCACATAATGTACCCAGTTCAGATCTAGCACAGAAAGTTATTATTTCTTTTCTGAGGTTATTTAATCAGGGATATTTAAGAAAATGGGTCATTGATCAAGCCTGATGATAAACATGATAACCATTACCCATGAGGCAGGGTGAAAGCAGCACTGAGCAGTGATGCAGCCTCCCTGCCCCCCGGCCTCCCTCACTGCAGCCTCCCTGCCCCTCAGCCTCCCTCACTGCAGCCTCCCTGCCCCTCAGCCTCCCTCACTGCAGCCTCTCTGTCCCTCAGGCTCCCTCATTGCAGCCTCCCTGCCCCTCAGCCTCCCTCACTGCAGCCTCTCTGTCCCTCAGGCTCCCTCACTGCAGCCTCCCTGCCCCTCAGCCTCCCTCACTGCAGCCTCCCTGACCCTCAGGCTCCCTGTCCCTCAGGCTCCCTCACTGCAGCCTCCCGGTCCCCCAGCTTCCCTCACTGCAGCCTCCCTGCCCCTCAGCCTCCCTCACTGCAGCTTCTAATATGTCCAAAAGTAAACTCATTTTTCAAAGATCTAAGCATCTAAATCATTTATATTAAAAGCTGGAAAATATCAAAGCAACAGACAATCGTTTTTTAAACATATTAATGAAAAACATTTTCTTTTCATAGACTCCTTAAAACTTCACTGACTCTTAACTACCAGTAAAAATTAGCTTTTTCTTTTCTTTGAATTTGGAAGACTATAATTTGAAGTTACTTAATAAAAGAATAATGTTTCCAGGTTGAATCTTATAACTTATAAAACCTGATTATTTATTCATTAAAAAAATGAGATGAAGTAACAAGTAATTTAGCTCAAACTCAACTTCAATCTTAGTGACTCAAATGTAAGTTTTAAAACTCCCTCTCACATCTCTGTATCCATCTGAAAGTGCTGTACTAGCAGTTGTTTTTCCTAATTTCGGTATCTGCACACTATTTTTCAAATATAACCTTTGTTCAGTAGGTTTATCTAAGAGCCATATGTGTAAGGTACTCAGGAGAGCTTTGTGGGAAGCCCATCCTGTGAGCACAGCTGGGGTGACATCATACCCTGGCAGCGCCCTCCTTCCCTTTTGACATTTACATATGAACTGCTCCAGCTCATATCAACCTTTCAGAAGTGACTTTCCACAAACTCTAGGACCATGTTTGTAGCTGCTGAGGCCAAGATGGTCAGGAAGAATTGACAGGAAACCTCAGAAATCCTATAGTGCATAGATTTGTTGAAATGAACAAATTTCTGAAATCCACGTGTCTCTGACTTTTTCACACCTCACAGTATAAGTTTTCTTGAGAATTATTGTTGCGAAAAGAGAGCTAAAGAGAGAACAGAAAAGGTCTGGGGCGCATGCCAGGAATAAACACCTGAAAGAGTTAAAGAGTGCTACTCTGCAAAGACCCATTTTGTGTTGTGGAGAGCAGTGGAAAGATGTCAGCATAGAGAAGGGTTCCAGAAGGGAACACAAGAGGACCCCTGCAGCTCTGCTTAGGATCATGATGATCACCTGAAAGCCATCTCATGCTGTCATGCACACACAGTACGATCGGAAATCCAGAATCAGACACAGGCAGAGCTTATCCTCTTCTAAAAGTAGAGAGTGTCAGCACATACTGATAGAGGTGACACTAGGTTAAAATAGAAAACCAGTGAATCCACTGTACTCTCACGGTTTTTACATTATAATGATGTTGAGGGTAAATGTCAAAAATAAGAGTATGATATCTGATGTATATGCACAGATAAAAGCTTGTAGTTCAGAGAATGGTCAAAGAAATGTTATGCCAAAAAAGTCAGTGACTATTGTAATTATTTGGTTTGGGAAGAATCCAGGAAGTAGTGTATAGACCCGAAGGAATGCTCCACATGACAATAATGTTTCTATTTGTTAGATGTAAACAAAGATTCTCAGAGCCTTAAATAAATAAACCCCCTATATTCAAAACAATTCTGTAACATCCAGGCCTCCATTTTACAGGTGTGAAAACATGTCTGGGAGATGTAAAATGTACCAGCAGCTGGTCATCTGCTTACAGGCAGCAAAGAGTTAGGGCACTAGGACCAAATTACAGGTCAGACCTAGAGTGGTGTGTGTTTCAGATACTAAAATTCATTCACTGGAGTATCCAGTTAAAATAAGATGCATATAGAAAGAAGAGGAGAAGGAGGAGGAGGAGAAGGAGGAGGAAAAGGAGGAAGAAGAAGAGGAGGAAGAGGAGGAAGAGGAGGAGGAGGAGGAGGAGGAGAAAGAGGAAGAGGAGGAGGAGGAGGAACCAGATATAGTAGCATGCACCTTTAATCCTAGCAGTCAGAAATTAAAGCAGACTGGCAGACTTAAGTGAATTCAGGGTCTGCCTAGTCTACACAGTGAGTTCCAAGCCAGCCAGGGCTACACAGTGAGACTCCTGTCTTAAAAAAGAAAGAAAAAAATGAAGACCTATTACTTGAAAATATTGTGTATTATGCATGACAACATAGCTATTGTTGTATGTATGTATGTATGTAACAACATATTGTTTATGTGTTTCTTCCTACTTAGTATCTGGGGAAGCACTTTAGGAGAAGTTATCACAAATGGAAAATGCATATTTTTGTCTTGAGTGCACTGAAACCATGCTTTAAAACAGTTTCTATCTAAAATATATTAATTAATGTAACTAGTGTCTCCTATTTACTCTCCTTTTAACTTTGATAACTGTGTACCACAGCAGCAACCCCAAATGAGAGTCAGTAATCTGTGTTTTTGAAGCTTTTAAAGGAAAACCATGGTTATTTGGTTGTGTCCCATCTGCCTTCCAGGGGTGTCCCATCCCTCTAGGAAAAAATGAACAGAGTCTTTGTTATACAGGGCATAATGCACTGTAGAAAGCACAAGTGTCTTATTTTAGTTGTAGCATCTATTATATCTAAATGACAAATGAAACAAGCCTGGTCATCATTTTTACATAACCTTGGCTTGTAGGGTGTTTTGTCACATGCTGTATATGACAAAGATGGCTTTGCACTTATCTTTATACACCCTAGGCTTTATTTAATATTGTCAAGAAAAAAAAATTCCATCAGCATGCTTCCATAGCTTTTAGAGTTAACAAATAAGCACTTTTGCTTTCAGTAGCAGGGATATTTTTAATCCCTTGAAAACACATTATACACAGGCTTCTATGGTGAATTGAAATATATACACTATCCCTTTCAATTTAATAATGACATCTTGGGAAAAATAAAATATTCCAGTTTACTTATAATGCCTATGGAGAATTCAAATCACTTCAAACATTCAAAATGCTAGATCCAGGTATATTTGCCATTACAAGTCTGCTTTATCAGCTCCAGTTAGTATTACGGGGATTACTTTTATCAAATATTCTTAATCTGCGTCTGAGAAAGTCACATAAACTGATGAACATGATGTGGATGGAGCAATGCTAGTACTGAGCTAAATGCCAGGAGCCCAAGAAATGAGCCTAAAATACTAAACATCATCTATAAAAAATGTTTTAAATTATAAAAATAATAAAAACAAGAGGTTCAATGTTGATAAAAGTATTTATTTGTACATAAGTACAACTATTCATTTTCAGAACCAACTTAAAACCATTAAAATTAAGTAAGTTATCTACACCATAAATCAATGTTAGTAACTTTCAATGGTTCAACAGTGTACACATAAGGTACATGGCCAAATATGAAAATTAGAAGAACAAGAGGGGCTTAAGATAATAAAAATAGGCTACTGTCCACTTGGAAAAACTATCATATTTTAAGGAAAATGTTAAATATCCATACAACACAGATATAGGTTTAAGTAGGTAAAGTTCTTGTGCAAGCCTGATACCCAAGTTAGGATCTAAGGACCTGTGTAAAGCTAGACACAGTAGTTCATGCACCTGTAACCACAGCAAACCCCTACAGAGAGATGCAGACAGATACAGAGAAGCCCTGGAAGTTCAAAAGCCAAACTCTGGCATATACAGCAGTGAAGAAGAGACACTAGAAAACAAGGTGAGTGACGGTTGACACCCAATGCTGTCCTCTGTTCTCCATGTGGAGAGTGCATGACACCATTCTTCCACCAACCCCATGACTAAAACAGAAGTTACAGTAGTGCAGGCTAAAACTGACAATGTACCAGGAAGAACCTCAGATGTATCAGTAGCTGAGGATCTACTGAATCAGTGAGGGTGGCTGGGAAGGGCAGAGTCAGTTTTCTTTAAGGTATGGACCTAGGGGGGTCCACAAAAATAAGACTCTGGGCCATTAAAAAAAAAAAAAGACATGAAATTTGGGAAGGTTGGAAGTACGTGGATAGTTCAGGAAGGAGTGTAGGTAAATATAATCAGAATATTGCACGTAAAAGAATTTTCAAAGAATTAATAAAAAATATTATATTTGTCAAAAGAACCTGAGTTGTAAAGCATTTTAGAAACTACTATGATAGTTCAAATATTAAACAATGATACAAACAAAAGTTGGGCAATAGTTCAATAACTGGCTTTCAGGAGATATGTAGAAACTGTTATCAGTTTAGTCAGATAATCACTAAAAACTCAATAGATGAAACAGAGGAGATTCTAGTAATTCTCATAGCTCATGGATAGCTATTGAGTCATGTACAAAACTAGTAAATGTTAACAACACATTTGGAGTTGATCCTGAGCAATGAGATCAGATAGACAAATGATCAAGGATTGAAGGCTGTAACATAGATAAGCCTGTTCCTGGCAAGCATGGGCAAACCAGACTGTCCTTACAAGTTCCCAGGCTGAAGGAAAATGTTAAATATCCACATAATACGGACAGGTCCAAGTAATTTCCCTGAGACCAAATGAAAACTAGTGACTAAAACAGTCTAGGCCAGGTTCTCCTGTCTAAGGGACAATGCAAAAAAAGGACAGCTGGAAAGAGTCTACACTCCTCTACCTTTAGATCCATTGAGGCCCTCAGCAGACTGCATGATGCTCACTCACAGTGTGCATCACTAGATTGTATCACCTAAACTGTAAAACAAATAACCTCTCCCACTGCAAGAGGAGAGAAAAACGGCCAACTAGATTCACAAGTACAATTTAAAATTTATTTTATTTCCTCTACAAGGTGATATGCTAGAAGATCATCAATGTCCACATTTTTCATTTAATCTCCTTTATTGTATATAAGAATATTAATGAAGATATCACTTATAGATTCTGTTTCTTTAGAGAATTATGACTAATTCACCATACTCAGAGGCAATGTAATTAAGTTAGTTATAAAGCAGAGATATCAAGAGATCATCCATCATGCGTAAGAGAAGGGCTTGGGTAAAGGAAAGAAACACTTCAAAGTATGTTACTAGTTATTCCATTATAAAGTCAAATTTGGAAAGAAGCAATTTTTAAAATGATTACTTAAACTTACCTCTGTTTTTCATGTACTGATATAACATAAACTTTAATACAGAGTACTTATATTTTTACTTAACATCAATATTTAAATTATAACCACTTATGAAAATAGAACATAACATCTTGTGAACTCTCTCAGTCTTTCTTCCAAATGAAGAACCTTTTAAAATTACTCCAAACTTTTTATAATTTAAGATTGTGATAAAAGTTACTTTAAAATATGTGGATGTACCAAGGAGCTGAAGAGGTTTGCAGCCCCATAGGAGGAACAACAATATGAACTAACCAGTACCCCCAGAGCTCCCAGGAACTAAACCACCAACCAAAAAGTACACATGATGGGACTCATGGCTCCAGCTGCATATGTAGCAGAGGATGGGCTTGTCAGTCATCAATGGGAGGAGAGGCCCATGGTCCTGTGAAGGCTCTATGCCCTAGTGTAGGGGAATGCCAGGGCCAGGAAGTGGGAGTGGGTGGGTTGGTGAGCAGGGGCAAGGGAGAGGGAATAGGGGGTTTTCAGAGGGGAATCAAGGAAAGGGGATAAAATATGAAATGTAAATAAAGAAAATATCTAAAAAAAAAGTAAAAAAATATGTGGATGTCAAAGAGTACATTAAGCTAAATATTTTGAGAATGAAAAATAATAATATCCAGTCTAAGAATTCTGAGAATTAAAATAGTGGTCTTTTTTCCCAAAATAATTTGTATTTTTAAAGCTAAGTTGAATATTTTCCATTAAAAAAAAATGGGCTCCTTAAAGAATTGGCTCATTTTAATTCTAGGGTAGGCAGTAGACAAAACACCCTGGGAGACTATGTGCCATAAGAAAATGGAGCTGTCAAATATTGATGGGAAGATTAGTTGGTCTTCTGTCACTGTGCCCACAAGTTGTGACAGGAAGAACTTAAGGTAGGAAGATTTATTTAGAAGAATTCTGTCCACTGTGGTGGGAAGACCCTGCTGAGCAGCTCAGACTGCACAGGCAGGAGTCTGTGGTGGGAAGACCCTGCTGAGCAGCTCAGACTGCAGAGGCAGGAGTCTGTGGTGGGAAGACCCTGCTGAGCAGCTCAGACTGCACAGGCAGGAGTCTGTGGTAGCTGTTCACATCACATAGCTGCAGAAAGCACATAGCCACTAGGAACTAGCTATCATCTTCAAAGGCCTGCCACTAATGACCCACTTCTGGCAGTCAGGTTCTGCCTCCTAAATGTTCAATAGCCTCTTGAGACAGAGCTACCAGCTAAGGAATGAGATATCTAAGTTAAGATGTAGAGATTGTAAGGTTAGATAAAACCATATAGTATTAGATACTTTATACAAAAAAAGTACTGTTAAATATAAAGACAAAAATTGGGTGTTCAAACACGCCCCTCTGGGGCCACTGCAGATTCAGAGCTTAACAATAGGATTTTATTAAAGTAACTCACTACATTCATGAGAGGTCACACTGGAAAGTCATGACAATTTTATATCAAAGGAAACAATGTCTCTCTCTCTTAGAATTCGAAAGCACCAAGGTAAGGCTGTTCTGCACATGCTGATGTGAGGTGCACACATGGAGGAGTTTGAGACAGGAAGACAAGCCTGGGTTACAGGGTAAGGCATGGTTAAAACAAAGAGGTCTGGAGAAGGCTGTTTCCACTCTACTAGAAAAAGTCTATAAAATCCAGACTTTTGAGATCCTCACAGAGAACTGAGGTAGAAAACAACCAAGTAAACTGAACCCCCAAACTGACAAGACCCTCATTTGGAATGTTGTACAGAAATATAAAAAGTTGACAAAGAAACACTAGCAAACAAAAGAGAAAGAAAAAGAACCTTAAAATACCTAATTTGAGTAAACATATGAGTTTAGAAGATTTGGTACATCCAAGGACACATGCAGGTCTAAGATACTTTTTCCAATGGTTTGCACAGGGTGCTCATGCATGAACATGGAAAGACAGCAGAGCAGAGGCAGGTCCTCCACATGACAGGCTCACACGACGTGACTTATTGTCACAAAACATCTTCAGTAAACTAACCCTTCTCAGATATGAGACCATCCCCTAGGCTGATAGGGAAGACACCACACTTTGTCATGCAGTGTCCGGGCAAATGCAGGAAAAGAAAAGGAAAATAATCTAATGTAAGAAGCAGACACACAGCTTCTGGGATAGATCAAAGCAAAAACCCTTCACTTTGGAGAAAGCCAAGGGGGAAAAAAATCTCTCTTTGCTGAAAATTTTAACCAATGCAAAGGGGAGTTCAGATGGGAGATGCTCCCCTGTTCAAGATCTGTCACAGATGACCAGCGCAATTTGGGTGACGTGAGAACTGGAGTCCAGAAAACTGAGAAGGTCTACCTGGGACCACACAGGCCAGAATGCTTAAGACTGCATCTGGATCAGAACTGACAAATGCTCTTGCCAGCACTGGTAGGTTTACTAGCAGGGAAAAACCAAAGTACAAAAGGAAAATACCTCAATGGTATGGGCTTCCAGAATCTGAGAACAGAAAGGACAGGAAGACTGAGAGAAGTACTTCAGCACCATTGGGCAAGGTCAAATAGAAACCCTAGCCTGTGAAGCACTTGAAGGACTCAGTGCCCTCATCAATAAGACCAAACTGCTCACAGAAGCAGCAACACACGTTTCTAGATATAAGGTAGTCATACCTCAGTCTATAAGATTTTCCTGTCCCAGAAAATGCAGCCCTATATTAATAATGTAGAAAAGGGCAGATGAAGGGAGACAAGACTTAGTGAACTGATGAGTCACATGAGAGGCAGAAAGTGCAAAGTGAGACTTCAAACAACCATGGAAGGAAGGGTAAATGGCTTAATTTGTAAAATGCCTGCCACACAAGCCGAAGGATCTGAATCAAATCCACCCTATACATGCATCTGGGTGTAGTGGGATGTCCCTATAACCTCACTGCTGGGAGGGCAGACAGGAGAATCCCTGAGGCATGCTGATCAGCTATGAGCTCCGGATTCACTAAAAGACACTGTCTCATAAATATAAGGTGAAAAAAGATAGATGACAACACCTGACATTGAGTTTGGTCTTCACATGAACATACACACAAACAAGTACACATGCATAAACCACACACACATATAATTTTAAAAAGCTATAGCAACATTAAGTATAAGTGGTAACAACACAAATTATAATATAGAGACAGTAAGATTGGATACACAACCATATGGTATTAAATACTTTATACAAAATAGAATTGTTAAATATAAAGACAAAGATTGGGTTTTTAAAGATGGAAAGAAGATAGTGTGAAGAGTCACTGAAACAACATTGTCACATAAATATCAGAAAAAACAGTAGGATTCCTATTACAAAATATGCACCAATACACTTACCAGGAAATCATGATTTAAAAGTGTATGTGTATGTGTGTGTGTGTGTGTGTGTGTGTGTGTGTGTGTGTGTGTGTGTGTGTGTGTGTGTATTCGTTTCCTGGGACTCCTGCAACAAAGTACCACAACTGAATGGCTTCAAACAATAGAAACCTATCTCTACCTAGCTATAGAGAAATCTGAAATCAAGCTGTTGTCAGGGTCAAGAACACTGATCTCTCTGAGGCCTCTTAGGGAGGGTCCTCCTCGGCAGCATAACCCCGACCACAGCTTCTGTTGTCAAGGCTCTCTCTGTGGATCAGGTGTCCTCATCTTGTCAGGAGCACTTCAACATCACTAGCATTAGGTCTAGGTCCACCCTAATGGCTGCACCTGAGCTTTATTATATCTGTGGAGACCTCATTTATGCAAAAAAGCCTATTCACAGGTACCAGATTAAAAATATAGGGCTTAACGGTTATCTTTAAAAGAATTTGATCCCGGGTCCCTAAATGTATTATTTGGGGACATATTCAATCCAAATCTGATGAAAAGATAAAAATGGACATATCTGAAAAATTTTAAACAAGTCTAAATTACTGATTTTTTTCAGTAACAAATTTAATTAAATAAACCAAAAAAGATATCCATTCATGGACTATAAAATTCAGTATTTTTGATACATTACTTTTGCAAAAAAACAATTTACAGAGATTCAATGTAGTCCTTATAAAAAATGTTGCAGACTTTTTAAAAATTAGAAATCAAGCCGGGGACTGGTGGCACACGCCTTTTTAATCCCGGCACTTGGGAGGCAGAGGCTAGCAGATTTCTGAGTTCAGGCTAGCCTGGTCTACAGAGTGAATTCCAGGGCAGCCAGGGCTATACAGAGTAACCCTGTCTCAAAAAAACAAAAAACAAACAAACAAAAAAGAAGTCAATAAGCTTATTCTCAAAAGCCCAAATTTGCTAATTTTGAAAAAGAACAGAATTGAGGGTCACAAAGCCTGATTTCATGAGCTATTGTAATACTTAAAGTAACCACAACAGAATGGCACTCATGTGAGGACAGACAGATATTTGTCGGAGCAGAATCTGAAAGGAGAACTATACATATATGTCAGCCAATTCCAACAAAGTAACTAAGACTAATTAAGACAGTCTTTTATTTTAACAACTCATTTATACATATATATGTATAGAGCTGTGCACATATGCCACAGTACATACATGTCATTCAGCACATGTTGAGTCAGAGGACACCTTGCAAAAGTCAGTTCTCCCTTTCCACCACGTAGGTCCCAGGTATTCAGTTATCAGACTTATTAGCAAGCAATATTGCAGGTCAAACTACATAGTTAGAAAAATTAGACTTAACATGAATTTAAAAAGTAACCTCAACCCCTACCTTTAAATCCCTAACATACTCTAGACTAAGAAAAAAGTAGTATCAGTAAGCACAATAGAAGAGAATAATGTATGTTTTAATTTGTTCCTAGAAAAGCCAATTATCACCACTAGGTCATACCACTAGGTCAAAGATAATTCATATCAGCAGCTCCCAACATTTTAAGGAGGCCCCTCTCTGTCACCCTGACCCCTATACACGCACACAGACACACACACACTTTATATGAATTCACGGAACTCTTGCAGTGGGTCCAGAGTTCCCACCCAAGCCTTCAGTCTTGGAGCAACTGCCAGGTTTTTATCTTCCTTTTTACCAGTAAGACTCATGAAATATTCTATCTTTAACATTGACATTCTTTTATCTTCTTTTTATGTTTATACTACAATACTATAAACCTACAGGAATGATTTCCTATTATTCTTTCATATTCCTCTTGAACATTTTATGTGAGAATTTCAGGCTATAAAGTGACATAAATTTTTAAATTTTTAACTACTATAACACAGATTGTATGGTCAATTGATATTAGAGCAACTTAAAAGAAAATGGTGTAAGAACAAACTCTAGGATTTCCTCTAAAGAGAGAATACCACAAGTTCATAAGGACTATTAAGTATGAGAATTTTACACTGTTTGAATAGTAATGATCATTACTTATGGCTCTTAATTACCTTGTCTGTATTTTACGAAGTCACCACTCAGAATAATTTACTGCAGTATGTCACAGGTAGATCTCTGAGTTTGAGGCCAGACTGGTCTACATAGTAAGTTCCAGAACAGACAGTGCTACACAAAAAATCCCTGTCTTGGGGGGAACACCCCCCCAAAAAATAAAAACATAAACAAGTGTTATAGGATAGACAAGGAAGAGATGGTAATGTAAGTATATTTTAAAAGTACAAATGTTGGCCAATTAAAAAGTTCTTAAGTTTAATATTTATAAAACTACAAAAAATTCTAGCCTGAAACCAGAAGGATTGCACATTATTAAAAAAAAAATTGAAATATTTCTCAGGTGTTTGGAAAACAAGTTGTATGTAAATTAACAGCAGGTGTCCCCTACTATGAATTTATAAAAGTTTGTGACTGAAAACTAAAGTAGACAAGTAGAAAACACTGGGGGATAAAACCATTAATAGTATGTAAATAAAGCAATTCGTTTATAAATTACCATAAATTGTCACTCCACATGGAGCAGTGTAGCATGATCAGAAAGGAATACCTAACCCCTGAGAAGGATTACTGACTGGCAGTGTGCGCCTGGTGTACGTCAGGATTAGCCATCCCCCTGACAGTAATATTAACCAAAATCCATTTCAGTTACTTCAGTTTATTGTTTTCTGACTAATGTTAAGAAACAATGTCATCAGAAGCTGCTTAAATTAAGTGTTGGGTTGACCTCTGTTAGAGTCATTTAAAACTTTACCAGAAAGAAACTTCTAGTAGGAAGTCTGTTTAATTACTTTACAGAAACACACACACACACACACACACACACACACACACACACACACACACACACACACACACCCCTATTTGTACTTTGATTTACTTGGCATTAAGTTCTGAGGAAAGAGTTGCACAACCACAGTTTAAACTAATATGCAAAACTGAACAAGTAATAATTGAAATAATTAAAATGGACTAATATACCAATAAAACATTTTTAGAGGTATATAAAAAGCTTACAACAAAGACTTCCCAAATAAGTAATCTGCTAACAGAGCAAGCTGGTGCATACCTGCAAGTTCAGCATGTGCATCTGGCCCCTAATTGTACCTCCAGAGCCTCCCCCACATCTATACTCTTCAGAAGACAGCTAGCTGCTCTTGCCTTCTAGCTCGCTTATTCCTTGCTGCGTGTCCTGACTATTCATTTTCCTTAGATCATTTCCTTCTACTAAATTAAGAGTTTCACTTACTCTGTAACATAACTTATTATTGTTGTGCTTCCTAATGCCTTTGCTTCTGGATATTTCTTTACATCTTTCCAGTTGCTTAGGTCTTTGTCACCTTTTTATACTGGAGGCTGTGTATAAATGTTTACCATAATAGGCTGTACCCCACTTTTAAAAATGAGGTACTAAAACAGTAGACATGTTCTGAAATATGTTCTGAAATATGTTCTGAAACCAGTTTGTGTTGGCCAGACTACAACTCCCAAACATCATAGGAAGCCATTTATGCTAAAATCTCTAAGATCAAATGGCACATAACAGCACTCATGTTTGATGCAAGGAGTAAAAAGTCTGTCTCATCAGCCATTTATTTTCCTGCACTATACTTTTAAACAATTTAAGATCAATTACTTGTTATTCTAATGTTATAAGCCCTTCTTTTCTCTAGCTTGAATTCCTTTGGTTTCTGTAAATCCCAACAAATAGAAAACAAAGTAAATGCTGCTATACCCATGTTTAAGCAATATTCCCACCACCCGAAAGCATTCTTTCCCCTCTGTGACAACTAGATGGTATATTGATTCCTGGTGTATCTGTTATAGAGCAGACTGAAAGCACTGGCATTCGTCAGAAACAGCACTTAAAACTTAAAGAGATAAAGAAGTGCTGTCTGATCAACAACAGTTAAATGTCGGTAGTCAATTCCAGGTCAAGCTGTTCACTGTATAGTAAATGTGCATGTTTGAGAGAAGTATCTCATACATAAAAATATGCTTATCAATGTGCCACAGCAGAAGGGGAATGAGGATGCACCAAATACAATCAGCAGCTACTCAGCAATGAGCAAATAAATTCAGTGCCACTTCAGTCCCTCCTCTTTGTGCTGCTCAGAACTTCCTTGCAAGAAACATTAACTGGGCAAGAGCAGTGAAAGCTGTGGATCACAGAGGGTAAGCACAGCATTGTAACATGGTTATGAAATCAGAGAAACAAACGTGATTACATAGAGCTGTGGCCAGACTTTAAAACTAGGTACAGAGAGCTGTGCAGGAAATGCACCTTTTTATATTATTGCTCTGTGGCCTCTGCATTAAAATACAGTCAGTTATAAACATACATCTCCAGTTACAAATATATTTACATGAGTTCTGTGCACTAGCAGTGTAAGCTATGGATGGAGCTTTCTTAACCTCACAGTGCATCAGTTTCTTCTCTGTAAGACAGCAATTGTGTTACCTAAATTTAAAGATCTGAATGAGGGTTAAACTATTTAATATGTGTGAAATGCTTAGACAAACACCTAGTAAATCGGAAGCACTCAAGGAACACCAGTAACAACAGGACAATAGTTTGCTTTTTTGCCTTTTGAAGTGAATAGCCAATATGAATGAGTTTTCATTACTATTAACTTCCAGTGAATGGCTATCTGCAGTGCTGTGATCTAAGAACAAGTTTTTGGAGTATATACTCAGATTACAAAAAGAATATATATTACACATCCCAACATCATACAGATCAAAGAAGAGAAATAGTTGCATCAAAACGTGATGGTTTTCCTTTCTTAGAAATCTGCTTCATATTATCCAAAGTATTACAGAAAAAAAAAAAAAACAGAAATTACAGGTAAAATCTACAAAACAACCACCACAACAAAACCAAAACCAACCCTATTCCCAAACCTCTTAGCCATTTTGTACTGGCCAGAACTAGGAGTCCCAAACATCATGGGACAGGACATGAAAGGACATTTGTAAATGGAAGTACACCTTACTTATCACACTAGCTAAAGGGAAAACAAAAAGAAAGCGGTGATTCTTAATTATAATAAAAAGGTAGGTAGAATATAAAATCAATGCATATTTACAAAATAGATTGAAATCACTCCGCACTCTTCACGTGGTAAGGTCTGTCACAATTTCAGACCAGTGATGATGCAGTAAAGAACATGTGGGAGGGGAAAGAGCCACATCAATGACTCCTGCTTTTGTGGCTTTGAAATTATTAATTAAACTATTATGACTCTTTAAATATAAAAACATGCAATTTTCAACACCTTTTCAACTCAACATAGATTTAACCTTTTCAACACTTTGACAATATCAGTCTATAGTCACTGAAAAGACATTGTGAAAATGTTTTTAAAGTTTGCATTTCTAAGAAGATACCTTTTTTACACTGTTCCATTCATACTTTTCTGTGCTAAAAGACTGATTGCAAACAGAATTCAGAAGAAAGGGTGTTGATTATAGAAATGCAGCATCAGAGAGAAAATTCCATGCACAACATGGGAAAGCTTATCAAATAAAACTGTAGCTTTGTGTCAAAGCAACTCTGAAAACCAGCTTTGGGGAAATTAAATGGACATAAATAATTTGATACATCTTAAAGCTAGTCAGGCTACATTATCTACTTAGCAATAGGATAAGATTTGCCTATGCTTTAAATTACAATTTGCACTGAATCTCTTCTCAGATTTCAGAAGCTTATTTAAACAAATAGTAATGTCTGCTAAATGTATGCTTTGGGACAGATTTTAATATAATTCTAACATAATCATCATTTGTATAAATAAACTTATTTATATCAAGATATGTTCTTGAAAATGTATATATAAACAAATATTTAGACACATATTACAAAGATTTTAGATCTTGCTACTATAAGCAATAAGGCAGATTTATTAAGTAAATGAATATTATTTATAGATACAGAGTAGTAAATGCACTTATTTCATTTAAAGGATGTAGTTAATTCCAAAATCATCAATTTCATTAAAAATGAAAGGAGCTGTCAACACGGTAGAATTCTACTCTTATGGCTTGAGTGACACTGAAGCACCCGAAGAACAGGTGCTCGTCAGGAGAGGAGGTAGGGTTTTTTATTCATAATTTAATTTTATATTTTACTTATTCACTGTCCCCCTCCCAGTCACCTCCACCCACAAGCCTTCCCCCAGAGGAAATAATTCTATTTCTAAAATTTCCCACTTCCTAAAAACGACAATGTATTTCACTGCTGAGTGGGGAGCACTTGGGGCTCTTTCTGAAAGCACTTTTTTATAAGTAGTCCTTTCCCAACCAAAAGTAATCTTCTCATAAATCCTCAAAATATGAAAATGGACACCATTACAATTGAAGGAATTGAAGATAAAAAGGGCACTAAATTACACAAAAACACTTTTTGTTTTGATGTGTGTGTGCGCATGTATGTACCTGTGTTTGGGTGTGCATGAGTGTGTGTGTGTGTGTGTGTGTGTGTATGTGTATCTATGTATGCTTGTGTGTGTATACACATGCAGATGTGAATGTTCTTGACTGGTTGGGGACCAGAGATTAAATTAATATCAAGATGGTTTTCTCAAATGCTTTTCTACTTCATATTTTTGTTCAGGGTCTCATTGAGCCTAAAGTTCACATCTGGCTAGACTAGGTGTCCAGAAAGCCTTGGGGGATCTGTTTGTCTTTACACCCTAGCCCTGAGCTTCCTTCCAGGGGCTTACATACACCACACCTAGTAAGATCTGGATTCGGATCCTCATGTTTGCATAGCAAGCAATTTCCTTACTAGACCATCTTCCCTGACCACACAAGATATTTCTTATGCCTTTGCTTCTGTTATGTCCATGTTTTTGTGGCTATGATCATATATGGCTGGAAACTGATGAAAATAACTTTCTGTTTTGATTTAGCTGGCCTCCTTTGCACTTCAACATAACAAAAATTTGAAAATCAGAATTGTTGTTGATCATGCAGTGGGGCATAGAAACAACCATATATGTAAATGAAAATCATGATGCTATTAGGTAAAATAATATTTTACCCATGGAAGAAAAATTAGATGATACATTCCTTAGAAATGGCAATAATAGTGCTAAAGAGATGGCTCAGCCATTAGTAGCTGGGCTCACAACAAAAAAATATAAGAAATAGTAATAATATACAAGAAAAATTTAATGTGAATAAAGAATTCTGTCAGAAATTTATGATTGAAAAAAAATGGCAGCATTCTTCTGATTGTATTTCAGTGAATAATCAAAACAAAAGCAGGGAGCCTATTTAATACAGAGAAAACAAAATCAAAGGTTTAGGACTATGGAGGGAGCCTATTGTTCTGGCCTACCAAACAGTTCATCACACAGACCAAACTAATACAGATTTCTTTCTTTCTTCCTTTCTTCTTTCCTTCCTTCCTTCCTTCCTTCCTTCCTTCCTTCCTTCCTTCCTTCCTTTCTTGTTTTCTTTTTTTGTTTTGTTTTGTTTTTTAGTTTTTTTGAGACAGGGTTTCTCTGTATAGCCCTGGTCATCCTTGAACTCACTCTGTGGATCAGGCTGGCCTCGAACTCAGAAATCCACCTGCCTCTGCCTTCCAAGTGCTGGGATTAAAGTCATGTACCACCACTGCCTGGCCCACTAATATAGATTTCATTCACTTGATAGCACAGTAGTAATAAAATGCCATCTATAAATAGGCTTTCCCATCTTCTTACGTCTAGTAACAATTTTCATAGTAGAGAAAACAGAAAAGGAAAGTTTTATTGCTCTGTGCTACTAGGGTCAAACATGTAACTCTATCATTGGGCTATATTCTGAGCTCAGGAAAAAAATTAAGATTATAACAAATTATAAAATGCAGGGAGTCTATGGGAATTCATATTTCTAGAAAAGGGGGAAAACAAGAGCAAAGATACAAGAGGCAAATACAAGGTATGTGACAACTAGAATTTGAACAAAGATGGTTACAAAAGCTGAGGAAAAATTGCTATGTAGAATAAAGATCATATTTCAAATGCTACTGTTTATTAGTAGGAAAATGCCAACTTTTGCATTGATGACACTGCCTTTGGATAGACTGGGAATTACTCTCCAACATTCCTGAAGTTCACCATGCCTAGGATGAAAAAACATAACATCTTGTCCTGACACTGTGAAGAAACTGGACAGGTGAGCAAACTTTCCCCAGGAGACCGTGTCTGTGAAGAAAGGGAGGGTAAGGAGCAAGGGGATCTGACATTCTGAAAAGTTTCACACATTTATGGAGCAGTGGGGAAGCAAGAAAATGCACAATGGAAGATAGGGAAGCACTGTGAGAGAACAGAGGAACCCCTCGGGAAAGGGACCAAGACAATGACTTCACTGAGAGGTGAAATATGGCAGAGAAGCTAAGCTCTGAAGTCAGGAAGACTTCCTGCATCTAGTGATAAACTAAGGAGGGTTATGCACAGGAAATCCGTAAGTGAAGATCAGACATGAAGAGGATCCACCCAGATGGGTTGGGATCCCAGCATTCTAAAGGTTGTGGGAACACAGCTGGAGGTTGAAACTGATCCAATTTACATAGTGAATTCCAAGCCAGCCTGAGAAAGATAAAAAAGGCAACCCACATGCTTGTGGCTGAGGAATTACCAGAGGATAAGAGGAAATACAAGCACAGCAACCTGAAGCAGGAGGTCTCTGGTCTTTGGTAAGAGAGTTCTGTTCATGACTTTCTTTATTTGCTTTGTTAAATACAGATGCCCTTCCAAGATTTTAACAAAAATCAATGTTTCTTTGAATACATATGAAAAAGGAGTACAACATTTTTTTAACTTGTTACCTAGTTTATTATAATAATATTTTAAATTTTATGCTAAATAGCAAAATTTATTTAAAAGGGAAAAATATATTAAAGGTAAAATGGCATTTAAAATTTTTTAAAAATTGTGTGAAACGAATCAAATTAATTGTTTTAATGAAAGACAAACATATTTCAAATAATTAGTAGAAATATTACCTTGGATAAATCTCTGAAATTGCTTGGCAAGGTAAGATCTAATTCTTCTGACTCATAATTAGTGATGACCCAGGGAAACACAGGATATTGATTTAGGTCATTATAACTCCGCCCTGGTAAGGAAAAAAATAGCATTTTTAATTTGGTGTAAAACATGAAAGATTATTAAAAGTAAAAAGAAAAACTAATAATTTGGGTGTCATTAGCAGTAATGTTTGTTACCTCCTTTGGCCTTTGCAATCATGCAGTGAAACTGATATTAGTACTATACAGACTATTCGTACTACATGGACTATTAGTACTACACAGACTATTCGTACTACATGGACTATTAGTACTACACAGACTATTCATACTACATGGACTATTAGTACTACACAGATGCAGGCTCAAAGGTTCAGTGCTTTCCCCAAATCATATGACTAGTAATGCTGAAAACATATTCAAATTTATGTATGTGGTTTTAAAGTTTATGTTCTGTCAAACTCATTTGACTTTGTTATCTGAAAGCCAATTCCAAATCAGATGACCTTTGTGGAGTGAGGGGAGAGCTGGGAATGGAATCTAAGACACTGAGCATGCTAAGAACATGCTCCACCATTGAGTACACACGCACAGCCACAAAATAATGTTTATTAAGGCTAAAAAGGGATTTATTCTGATAGAAAAGTTCAAAATGACAATCATTTTCTCTGCTGCCAGTTAGTTAATCAACCAACTAACCAAATATTCACCAATTTTCAATTAAGCAACCAACCAGGCAGTCAGCCAACCAAGCAAGGTTAGTAACAGTTCATTTGTTACACTCGAGCATACCTGTACTAAGCAACCCTGACATCTGCAGCACCTTTCTGGCTGATGCTCTGGAAATGATACACAGCACCATTGCTCTTGCTCTGCCCACCCTGAATGCTTACCTCGATACCAATGACATATTTACTGACATACTGAGACTCATTGTAAATATGCATTCTAAAGATGAGGTAGCCTTTGTACATTACATATCAGTTTTCTGGGTGTCACCATTGCAGGGAAGTGGCAGAGTGCATGGGTAATTGATTTTGCCATCAAGATGTAAGCATGTGACTCCTGGATCTACTGTTTATCAATCTATAGCCTATTTTTTGATTAAACTTACACTGAACAAATTTTATAGCTGAAGTACAAGAAGAAGAGACTATTAATGTTGATTAATATTAATACTGTTTATTTTGATTTCCTCTTTAAAGATTCTGATATCATAACACACAGCTGAATATTGAAGTAAATCTCTTAAACATACTATTGACATCCAACCTGATGTGGTTAACTAGGTTTCCCTCACTCTTCTTGGGCTTGAGGCTTGTTAGGACAACTTAATGATCTGCAAGTGTACCATGTGTGCAGGGCCCTCAGAGGCCGGAGAACGCCATGTGTGCAGGGGCCCCCAGAGGCCGGAGAACGCCATTGCATCACCTGGACCTGGAGTTACAGGTGGTTCTTAGATACTCGATGTGGGTTCTGCAAACACAGTACAGGTTCTGACCTGCTGAGCCTCTGTCCAGCCTCACCTTACAAAATTTTAACAAGAGGAATACATTTAATTCAGAGGATATTATGTCATCACACTGTTAAAGTCTTAATTTTTATTTTTCTCAGAAAAATAACGAAGCACTTTAGAAGTTCTTTTCTCTCTCCTTCAGTTTTTACTTCTTGATACAATTTAGATATTATTAGGCAGTAACTCCTTCATATTGTCCTATCTGGCTTAATAATCCCAATAATTAAAAGCTCTTTGAATAAGAGCGTGACCTGCTCAGTGATTAGACTTTAATTATATTAAACTGAACATATAGCTACTAAATATCATGAGAGTATATAAATCTCTATGTTGTACAGGCAACTATAAATGAAATATTAATGATACCTGATCCACATGCTAGTGAACATTCTAAACAAATTATTAATTCTACTTTTGAAGAATTTATTTACATGAAAGGATTTATTTAAAAGAGACTGTAGGACAACAGAAGCTGTATGAGAATAGGGGCCCCATCATTAAGAGTTGCTTTATAACTGTTACTAAACATTCATGTAAATTTAACTGATTTACTACATACAAAAATGCGCATTAAATGTGTGAATCTTCCCATCACATAGTGTTTAAAAATGGTTTAGTTAATAGTTATATGATTATTACTAATGTCAACATATTTCTTCACACTTTACTCAAGCCTTGTCCTTAACTACAACATGGCTTCCCTGTAACTGATAAAACATGAATGTGAGCCCTTCAACTTCCCGTTTTTCACAATACTCTGTTTTCTCCACTTCTCAAGCAGAATCTTTTCTTCTCTGACAGCAATTCCTTCCCGGGAGGCCTTGAATTCCTTCCCATCATACCTAGACTCATACTTCCTCTTTCCATTTCTCAGTGTCTCTCTGCTGCCTTAACTCATCTTCCCTCTCCTATCACAGTTTAGAAAATGACTCTGGCTGGGCAGTGGTGGCACACGCCTTTAATCCCAGCACTTGGGAGGCGGAGGCAGGTGGATTTCTGAGTTTGAGGCCAGTCTGGTTTACAGAGTGAGTTCCAGGACAGCCAAGGCTATACAGAGAAACCCTGTCTCAAAAAGCCAAAAAAAGAAAAAAAAAAAAAAGAAAGAAAAAAGAAAAAAAAAGAAAACTATTCTGTAGCTAAACTTCACACCTGACTCCACCTATACAAGCAATCATTTATGCTTGCTTTGAAAATGAGTCCCCATCAAGTAACAGTTCCCAAGCACCCAAGCCTTATCCTCATCCTCCCTTCTATATCCCCATGATAGACTTCCTCCGTGTAGCCCTGGCTGTTATGGAACTTGCTCTGTAGAGCACGCTGGCCTCAATGTCAGAGACCCTGTCCACAGAGTGCTGGGATTATAGGTGTGCCACACCACTACCCAGCTTACAATCATTAATTCTCCATTACTTTACAGAACATTGGGCTCTCAAGACATCAGCTCCACCTCATTCTCCTTCTCTATCTGTTAATTCTAAGATTACCTTCGTTCTAGCCTTTCTTTCTTTCCTCTCTCACACACCTGTTCCACGCTCTTACCTCACTACTTTCTTACCAGCTGCTCTGCTGAATTCATCTCTCACTCAGCAGTTTCCTCTTTGCCAACAAAACCCAAAGCCCTGCTTCTAGATTTTGAATATTCTATGGCTTCTTTCTGTCAAATGCTCTTTCAGACACTTCACATCGATGTCTTGCCAGGGCAGGAAGATCACCATCCTTCACTACATTTCTGTTAATGGCATCAGTCTCTCAACAATGAGGATTAGAAGCCAGTAAGTCTATTCTGACAGCCTTGTCTCATTAACTTACTATCTCTAGTCAGCTGTATGTCACATGGTTGTTGCTTATAAATTCTTATAGTAAAGGCTATTGTAATTTCTCCAGTGAAGGCCTTCATCACACTTACAGGCAATTGCTCCCCAATATTGCCCTCTGGGTAGTCTCTCTACCCCAGTTTACAAACTTCCCTAAAAGCTTGATAATTTTTTATAGCTCTAGTAATACGTATTCTCAAAACCTTTCCAAACCTCCCCAATGAACTGCCTGCTAAGTCAGGCTGAAGATAATCTACCACAATATCTCCATGCTAAATTAACTATCCTTATATTTAGAAGTAATCCGCATTATGTCCCGGTATATTTTTGAGAACACAATTATACCACTGACTTTTCTCCAGACAGTATACTTTGTATTTCCCATCTCTGTGTGCTTGCCTATCCTTTCAGCTTTACACAGTCTTAATTTCTGACCCCATAACCTCTTCTGTCACAACATCTTTACATTACCAATGAAAGCTGTGTTTCTTCTTTGTCTTCTTAAATTCTCTTACTACACATGTTTGAAATCTATATTCTTTTGCTCTATAATCATAGTTTACACATCTTTAATCCACAAATCTGAAACCCAAAGCATTCAGGCACTAAGTTTCAGTCTTCAGAGCACTTTGCATGTGAGTGGCTCAATTAAGGGAGTTTAACTCACAGCCCATGCATACATTACAAGCCTGAGAAATTCTGCCACCTGCAATCATACCTGTCCTATGCAATTCAAATAAGGGACATTCAACTTCTACTGATTTTGGTAAGTAACTTCTCTGGGAATATAAAAAATACCTTTTTCTTTTTGTACATCTTTTGTGCCTCAATAAATAGCATGTCAGTTTGTTGAAATGAGGTACAAGTATCACTCTAGTAGACTTGCCATTTGCTTATTCTACGTGCAAAGTATAGGCATGCTTTACTCTTCAAAGTAACACTTCCAATGGACGACTTTCCATATTGCATGATTATAATCTTGTAAGGGCTATCTAATCTTTATATTTTCATGTTTGGGTCTTAACATTCCTTTAGCTATCATACCTACTGTCTCATCATATAACATTTCTAATAAAATAGGTTCTGAATTTTATACTGTTCTTCATTCTACAATTTCACAGTAATCCTATTTTATTACATCCTACATGATTGTAGATTCTTTTCTTTTTGGAAATTTTTAATTCTCAAATAGTCCCCTGTCCATATGCAAAGTTGCAAATTTTAGTAGGAATTTACTTTCTTAAGAGATTCAAACAGCAATAAAAACGACCTACTTATCCTGATACTAAAAATAATCTAAGCATATCACAATAGACATTTGTTCCCTAAAATAAGTCAAGATGTGCATTTAATTTACCTGCAATTGTGTTGAGAAACATCAAGTATTCGAAGTTTGAAATCTCTCTGTGCTGCCACCGCTGAGTCATATTTGAAGCTTTAAATAGCTGACGGGGAGTGGCTAATGAAATACGCCTGCAAAGATGAGAATTTGAGATAAAAGTAACTAAAATTAATTATACTATAATAATAAATCATGAGTTGTCTGTACTCACTCAGTATTCATAATGAAACCATAATTCTGAAAATTAGTATACATGTCAGTTCAATGAATATTAGCAAGGTTTCAAACTACAATTGAAAAATACCAAATGATTTGTACTAGCAATAAGTATACTACTTACGTTCTGCTTATTCAGGTAAGCAGTCATAATGTCACTGTAATATTTGGATTGCATGTAAGTTGATTAAAACAGTATGATCAATGATTCTACAAGATGCATAAAATTGTATTCACATGTCTATCAGCCTTATAAAACATTCCTTAAAGATTAAACATATGCATTATGATTTAAAATATTGGATTTTCTCAGATCCTGTAACAAGGGAAAGAGAAATCTAAGTAATCTATAGGATAGAAGGAAGACAGGAATTATTGAGGTTTATTTTTAAATGTAGTTGCATAGAAGACCAAGTTAGAGAAATACTTGAAACTATTTGGAAGGCTTTAGAAGGTGTGGCCTTTTAAAAGGTGTGTCACTGCCTGTGGGCTTTGTCAGGAGCCCATGCCTTTTACAATTAGTTCTTTCTCTGCTTCCTATTGTAGAAAAAGATATAAGTTCTCCTGTACTACTGCTGCATCATGCCTGCCTAGCTGATGCTTCCCACCATGATAGTCATGTACTCTAGCCTTCCAGAACTAGAGTCCAATTTAAATGCTTTCTTTATGTTACTTTGGTCCTGGTACTTTGTCATGGCAACAGAAAAGTAACTATGGCACCCATTATATAAAGGTGTGCTTTCCTGGCCAATTTTCTAGTAAAGGGTAAAAAATTCAAGGGCTGAGATAAGAAAAAACTTTCTGTATGTGGGAAAACTCAAATGGCTCTTGACTAAAGCCTTTAGGCTTATGGAATAACTTGATATTAAGTCTTAAAATTAGTATTGTGCATGTATGGACCATATTTCTGCAAACTCAGATATTCTTTTAAAAAAAAAAACACATCAGGAAAAGTGATCAGACCCTGCTATGTCCCATCAGAGGTGGGTTATGTATCTAGCACAAATGTCTCCACGATCTTACATCCTAATGGCTGGTAAGTCGCATGTTTTTGTCTAATGTCCTCAAATGCAGTGTTATCATATCTAAACTCAAAATTTCATAAACAACAGAATTTTTGCCCCATTAATCAAGTACAGCTTGTTGATATTGAGTGGGTAAATTCACATTAAACCACTGCAGCCCTAAATAGCTGCAATGAGATACAACAGGCACTGTTTTGTCTATCTTATTGACTTCATGTCAGATCTAATTGAACAGAAATACTGCCAACCCTTCCCATCACACTCCCCTGGACCTGTCCTTTAGATAGTTTCTTCCATGAGGGGAAGGGGTTCTGTTTTTCTCTCCCTCTGTCTGTCCTTCCTTCCTTTTTTCCTGCTTACTTTCTAGCTAATATCTGTTAAAAAAAATGATTGTCTTTTAAGTTTTACAATTAATGGTGACAATCCTTGGGATGTAGCCCTACTTCCTCTCACCATTCTAGTTTCTCCCAGATGAAATCACTCCCTATTATGGCTCCTAATCTCATGCACAGGACACCTAGTCCCAACTGCTAGGTTTCTACTTACTGTTTTAGATATGTTCTGGAATCTAATTTCCTATTAGTATTTACAACTGAGCATTTCTTTTGGGCTTCAATTTCAGTATACCTAAAACCAAGCTTATTTTCTCTCTGCTTTCTCCCTATAATCTCAACCATGAAGACAGAAGCATAGGGAGCCCTCCACAGCCATTGCTTCTCTAGTGCTGTTGACTTCAGGAGCTTAAGCTGAGACTTGAGAAGATATATTGAACATCTACCGTCTCATGTCAGTCTCCAAATCTTACAAGTTATACTTCCTACAACTCTTGAATCAGGATGCCTCTCCCCATTAACATTACCATTGCATTCTGTTAGTAATTAAACTTTTCCATCAGCCTCTTACTCCCACTCAACACTCTTTCCTAAGTCGCTGGGTCCCACCGTTAGTTGCCCTTTAATATATTTCCAGAACAATAAAAGCTCTGCAAAACTATCTCCTCCTTCAATGCTGGACTGGTTCTATTTCTTGAGATAAAACATAACAGTCTCATTGGAATACATTGAATCAGTTTATCCAAAGAAACCCATCTCTACTGGAGAGATAGCTCAGTAGTTAAGAAACCCATCTCTATAGCTATTTAGTACACATATTTGTTGGAGCATCTGTGGACAATGGGGTGTCTATGTTGTATTTTCCTGAATGTTTCTGACATAATTTAAGGGCTGAAAATCTATTTCAGAAAATAATGAATGAATTAAGACTTTTAAAACACAAGAGTCCCAGGTATAACACCTACAGGAGATAAAAAGTCACACACACACACACACACACACACACACACACACACACACGTATATACACACACACACATATATATGCGCTAAGGATTGAGCCCGATGCCATTCTTACACTACGCAGTAATCTGCCAGTGAGTCCTGTCCTAGCCATGAAATTGTTCATGAAATGGTATTATATAGTCTAAATCAGTTCTGACAGTGTAAAACAACTATCTAATCCATAAGGGCTTTGCTATTTTCACTTAAAAATAATAAATTGAGGCATATAAAAGAGTAAGTCCACAGGAACTAGCTCTCAGTTTTTGTTGTGGGAGCTGAGCTGTCCTGAGTGACTTCCTTGGGGTGAAGACAGTAGAGCAGGGATGACAGTGCTACAGAGAGTTCTGTGACTTCTGCATCACTTTCTCTTGGAGCGCTTGGTGTGTAGAAGGCTATTCCCATGCTCTGTACTCAGTGAGGAAACAGCAGATAAAGAGACAGCTGAGAGACAGGCTGGCTACAGAGAGGTCGAAGACAAAGACTCCTACTGAAGCCTGGCCATTGTTTGCACAGGACATTCCAACTGCAACTGGGACAGGATATTATCACAGCATATGAAATAAACAAAAATAAAGACTAGATCAGGGCAGACATATGGCCCAGTGGTAGAGTGCCTGCTTAGAATACTCAAGGACCTTGGTTTGACTCTAAGCACCACAAAAACAGTAAGATAAAATGTTTCAACTCTTCTTGTTTTTTTTGTTTTGTTTTTGTTTTTGTTTTTTTGTTGTTTTTTTGAGGGGAAACTGGGAAAAGAGAAATCATATGACATGTAAATAAAGAAAATATCTAATAAAACATGGTGAGAAACAAAAAGAAAAAAATGCTTCAACTCAACAAGTCAGGCACGCTAAAAGTAAACTGTCCTTTCCTACTCAGAAACACTTTCCAACTAATTTGTAAAATCTCCTGTGTTTGCACTTTACCAGCTTTTTGTTTTGTTTTGTTTTGTTTTTTGTTTCTCTGTATTGCCTTGGCTGTCCTAGAACTCACTCTGTAGACCAGGCTGGCCTCGAACTCAGAAATCCGCCTGCCTCTGCCTCCCAAGTGCTGGGATTAAAGGCGTGTGCCACCGCTGCCCCGGCTACTTCACCAGCTTTTAAATGTGTTAACTCTGCTATATTAGCAGTGAATCAATTACAGAGAGAAATACTAGGCTTAGCATAGCTAGCTCACCGACCCTCTGACCCTCGAGAGGAAGACTCCTCTACTCTCCCAAGTCCTACGCCATGAGATCATCCTGCTAACAAAAACTAGAAAACTCTACTCTATGTTGCAGACTGTTTCAGTGTCCTTTTCCCTTTGTCTAGCTAGGGAGATCTATGCGTTTGTTTTAATTCTTTCAAAAGAATCAACTCTTAGTTTCACTAATAGTTTCTAAGAATTTTAAGGTCTCTAGATTAGTTATTTCTGCTTTGGACCTTGTTTTCTTTTTCATTCTAATTTTGGGCTTACTTTGCTTTAAATATTATTATCAGTGGCCTGATAAAAACACTGAAGGACTAATGACTAATAAATAAAAAAAAAACTCAATCCAAAATTATGGGTTATACCAAGTATGCTGTGAAAAGGGCTTAAGAACAATTAAACAAAAATCCAATGTGTTAAAATAGTAGTTCGTTCTATATAATAGAATCAAGGATGAGCCTTCAAAGTATTTATTATACTACAACACAAAAGTATGTTCTTGATGAGAGTATTTAAAGTACACAGACTGGACAGCCATCATCTCAGACAAGACATATAAGCAACATATCATAAGCCTTCTTAATATGTTCTCGTGAACTACCTCTCTCCAAAAATGAGTTAATGTCCTGGAAATACCCTCAGGCACTGGCGTCAAGCTCACTGCTTCAGAATATTACTTAAACAGACGGCCTGTCATTGCCTCCATCACTAAGTTCATTATTGTTGCTGCCCGTGACAAATATCCGCTCATTTACCGTAATAGATTCTACTGTATGAACACACCACATCACTTATTTTCCTGATGCTAATAAACTTGCTTTCAGTTTGAGCCTATCATAGCACTCATATGAACACTGCTATGCAAACTTTGTGGTAAACATGAACAGATGTTTCTGCAGCACCTATATCTAGGACTAACACAGTTGGATTATAGGGCACATAGGAATTGCTGGTGTGAAGTTTTGCTTTGTTTTCAAAGAGTCTCCAAAGTTCCTGTACCAATTTACAACCTTTGTATGCAACACTCCATTCACTTTACATCTGAATAATATTTGGATATTATTTATCTTTCTGGGTTTTGCCATGTTGATTAAAATATAGTGGTATCACATAGAAATACATGCCGTTTCCTCAAAGGCCAAAGCAAGAAGCATAAATGAAAGTTTTTGATATGTGTTCATGTGCACATGTGTGTGTGTGTGTGTGTGTGTGTGGACATGCATGTACATGTGTGCGTGTTTGTTCATGCACACACAAATGCTTTTGGGGAGAGTTAGAAACCTCTTTCTTATAGTATTTGCAAATATGTTCTTTGAGGGATACTGCACCTGTTTATATTATGATTCAGTTGACTAAAAATAAAACGTAACTCTAAAAACCATCCTTTATTAATAAACAAAAATCAGAAGGGGATATTTCAAAACAAATACAAATATTAATATATGTTAATTACCAAGAGTTTTTTTTTCAACTTAAATAAAGGTTTAATTTCTAATTACCAAGACTTTAATCAGAATATTTCTTTTATTTATTTATATTTTCAGATAACAAGTACCTGGTCTGAGGTAATCCAAAACTGGTTCCCACACCAACACGAGGTAGATAGTTCACCACTTTCTTCACTGTGGCAGGGTCTGGGAAGTTGAACATTACAGCAACTACAACAAATAAGTTTTAAAAATTAGAACATAATAAAATCCTTCTTGGAAAAAATGACTTCTTGATTCAACAGAATATTTACTCTTGGTTCAAGTATCTAAAACACAACTGGTACTACATTCTAGTGCTGCAGTAGTAATCTTCTACAGATCACATTTGCTTCACTCAAAGACTCTGCTGCCATACCCAAGCGTTTCAACAGTATTTACAGAAAGAGTAAAAACTGCCTCCTCTTTGCATAGCATGAAGTTGAAATTATATAGGGACAAGTGTGAAAATACATATTCAATGTTCAGAACTCCAATATCTCCGCACGAGTTTCTAGAACTATTTAAATTAAAACTAAATTTAAATTTAAATTAAATTAAAATTTAAAGTTGTATACCTATTATTAAAAGCTACAAATGCAGCTAAGAAATAATCTATTTTACATCAAGTAATGACCAGTCAGAAATCAATTTTCTTTATAATATTTTCATGTTTTTATTTTGTATGTTAATGTCAACTAACATTTGTGTCTAGAAATAATAGTTTTCACTATGACTCTTAAGCAAACTTAAAATGCTTTCTAATAATTTAGACAATTACCCATGGACTACAGTACCAAGAATCAACTAGCAACAAAATACCTTTGAAATGTTAATTTAAAAAGTCATGTGAAATACTTAGGTATCTTTTAAAAAGATAGTCATAAAATGATAAAATTTATAAGATATTAATTTGGTCAGTCGCAAAATCTTAGTTATATATTAACAGTATCAGAAACATATGCATGCTACAAACTCATCCAGAAGGTAGTCTTCTGCTTCGTCAAAAAAATACTCAAGGTGAAAAAAAAATTAATTATGTTGCTGTAGCTTTTAAATAATGGGTTTATTAACAAGTCTTAAGCAGATAAGGGATCACTCACTAAGCACATACAAAGTATCTTGTAATGCTATGTACACATAATGTTGAAATAGGGCCTCTTACACACCTACCTACTCTCATGTTCAATATTGGGGAGGAATGAAAGAGTAAATCACTGCAGGTTATGGCAGAAGACCTAGCTAAGACGGGAGATGACAGAAAACACACACTCAAGGGTGTCTACACAAGTCTAAGGAAGGAAAAGGAGTGAAGATGAGCAAGTGGCCATTGCTGGATGGTTGCCTTTCCTTCTGCACACGGCAGACAGAAATAACATGTAAAGTGACCCCTCAGTTACTCATCTAGAGGAATAATGTTTGCATTAGTAAAGTCTCCTGGTTGTAGAGGAGCTCATAATGTGCTTATTTTATCTGTCAACATATGCTACTAAACAGGGAGAAATGCATACATATATTTTTATGTGAAGACTTAAAACATGGAGATTATGGAGCAAACAAATAAAAACCCATCAGCCTACATATAGTTAGAAATGTAACAAAGACGCCAAGTTTTACATATTTTCCCATGTGTGACCCCACTCATAAACAGTTTTTTTTCCTTCAAGTTCAACTTCTCTACCCTTGCAGTCTTGATGTATTTCATCAAGTTACATTTTAAATCCACAAGCAAAACTTTAGTTCAACTTTTAAAAATGGGACAAATTAGTAATTTTTTCTGACTTTTTAGATAAATAGCAATAGGTTAAATAAAAGACAAAGTAAATACATGAGTCATTTGATCATATTTTGTCCCCAAATGTAGCCATCTATTAGAAGTAATCAAGGAAATACTATAGACATGGAAATTCTACAGCTGATTCAATAGTTAAATCGCAGAATATTCATATTTATAGAGCATTGCATCAATTTGTGATATAGTCAGGAAAACAAAAGATCTACAAATTATTCTAAAAATGATGGGAGGGGAAGGGAATAAAAATCACATGACAGTCGGTGAGATGTAAGAGATGAGGTCAACAGGGCAGAGGGTAAACTACAGATCCAATCTAAATAGAAACAATATGGTGTGTTCAAAAATGACATCCCAAATGGGGGGAAGTTAGTCCTTTAACAATGTACTTCTGTAACATATTACCTCTGTTTGCCATAAAGATCTCCAGGGCTGTATTTTGCAAAAGATAACGACGAGAAAAGATTGATCTTATCTCTGTGAACAGCCATTTTCCATGCAGACCTTCTGTATATGCCAAGATCTAGTGAGAGAAAAGATAACCCCAATTAAGTCACAGTATTACGTTGTTAGCACTGTTTCCCTCCAATTAAAATAGAAACGGCTCTATTAAAAATTTCTAAGAAAAATAACTTAATAGATAATGAAATAGTTTGGAAGGAAAGGAAGAAAATGGGTTGTAATTAGTGAAAGGGCAACTTAGATGAAAAAGTAGAATGAAACTATTAAATCTCTACTTACAATTATGTATTTGGTCTTTTAAAAACAAAGTAATCTATTCTCAGAAAATTTATATAGCCTTATTTACTGATCAATTTTAAAATCTTTTTAGAGAAACAACATTTCAGATGAAATTTCACAAGTTATAATTCAAAAGAATGACATATATGCTTTTGGCCACTTATAACAATAGATTTTACATATGTGACTACAATTTTCCCTGGGGTGCCTTTTACCTGTTTTAAAAATATGTGTTAGCTCATTGGTAAGGAAAAAAACCAGAAAATACAAAGATTAACTATATAAGAGGTTAAGTATCATTTTGTCACTCAAAGTTAAACATAACCCTGCAAATTAAGCTCAGTGTAATCTCCCCATTGGAGTGGGTGGCTGTCAGAGTAACTTGTTACAATTCCTGTCATCCCATGTGACAGACACAGTTGCTTAAAATGCTTTGCCAATTCAAGGTAATCCTGTCTTTAGTTCTAAGCCACTTTGTTGCCTTGTTATTCAAGGTTTGTTTCCAAAAAAGATCATTTCAAAAGCTTAATTATGAGAGTCTGAAAGGAACTCAGATTCATCATTTCTCCAAGAAAATCAAATGTCATTCCTATCAAGAGCTGATAAAAATCTATGAGCTCAGTTAAGAATTAAGATAAATTTCTGTAACTCAAGTCCCACTAAACAATACAAATGAACCAACCTGTGATTATGATAGTGTGTGACAAGGGCAAAGATGAAGGGGACCCGAAGAAAAAAATGTCCAGTGGTGGTCTACCCCACACCCCATCTGCCCATGCCCACTTCCCAGGCCTGGACTAAAAGCAACCTATATTCTTCAATGTACATTGCAGTTTCTTAGAAACTAAAAAAAAAAACCAAAAACTTCAATCAGTTATTTTTTTCAACTTTTCTATAAGAAGTACTCTGTTTCTGGTACATGGGAAGTTAGAAAACAGATACAACTTTGAAAAGTTCTACAAAATCCTCAAAGAACCAGACAAGTAATCATTTCTCAATTTTGAAGCTGGCAATAAATGCTCTATTTCTCATTTCCATAACAAATAGTAGGACAAATAAAATCCAGAAAAAGAAACAGAAAGGACAGATGGGGGGGGCTTGTTTTGAACTCCTTGTTTCCTTCCTTCTCTGCCTGGAAAGGTCCTCCAAACCTCAAGGGGTGCCTATTGCAGCATCTAGAACTCAATTCCTCTCATCTTCCCCACAACCAGAGATTTTCTCTTTACTTCCTGTAGGAAAACCAAGACTCCAAACATCCCAAAACTTCTTTTTAATAGTTTGTACCATCTCAAGTTATAAGTACTTGCTGGATTCTCATCTTTCCTGCTTTAGAGAACAGAATCTCAGTTTCAGTTCAGGAAAGCCTTCAACTACTCTTTTCCTACAACCTTAAAAGTGGCATGAAGCATCATTTTTTAAATGGCTCTGTGAAATCTGGTAGCCTAAGCCCCACAATGGCTCCAATGCTTTGTTTTGCTATTCTCATTCTCATTCTCATCCTCATCCTCTCCCCCTCACATGAAGTGGGTCACAAGTGATATCTTAAGAGATTTTTGATTAGTGGGACATACTGAGAAAATAGCTCTTTACATAAATAAATACTGTTTTCTGATTTATTAGGAAAAGTAAGTAGTTGTATTTACTAATTTAAAGTAAATATTCAATTATTTATTGTCTGACTAATTTCTATGCATATGAGCTTACCACCCTGGATTTACCTAAACAATATATTGTTAAGAATATATTATGCATTATAGATTTTATAAACTTATAATAATATATTTAATGATTCTAGTCATAAGTAAATGTAGCAATGTCAAGACTTGTTAAATTATTATTATTATTTTTGTTTGTTTTTGTTTTTCGAGACAGGGTTTCTTTGTGTAGCCCTGGCTGTCCTGGAACTCACTCTGTAGACCAGGATGGCCTCAAACTCAGAAATCGGCCTGCCTCTGCCTGCCAACTGTTGGGATTAAAGGCATGCACCACCACTGTTAAGACTTATTAAATATTGAAGCAATCTCTTCACAAGTTAGTGGCAGGGTCTAGTTTACTCCAAGTTTTCAAATCCCTAGGTCCAGAGCTTCCATTACATTCCACATTGTCATGCTCTTCAAAAGCATCTTATGGTCAGGAGTGTGCTGCACACATAAATCTCAGAACCCAGAAGGCTGAGGTGTGGGGATTGTGAATTCAAGGCTTCTCTGGCCTACAGTCAATGGTCTGTCTCTAAAGAAAAAGGGGTTGAGATTAAAATAGAACTTGACTCACAGAAAACTTAATAAACTACATTTATTGTCGCTTATTTAGATTAACATGAAAGGAGAAAACCAAAACAAACAACAGAGCCCCCTACTTTCAATGGCATGTGAGAAGTGTTGTGCACTGGTGTGAAAGGTCCATGTCTCTTAAGCATGGAAATCTCTGGTGCATCCTCCTGCTCACAGTAATGATGCCAGCACTGCACAGACATGGTCGCATGGCCAGAGTTACCTCACTCTAGACTCTCCATTCCTTAACAGAAACGAGTATGCTAACGTGCTGTTCTTAACATTTTTAACATACTCTGGTAGTTCTAGGATTCATCAAACTCCATGTGTGTTCCATTGACCTAAACCACAGTGCCATCCTCCTTTAAAATGTGCTTTACTCTAACAAATATAATTGAAAATTACACTAAATGACATAGCCCCATGTATACTCATATTCTTACATGCTTTTGTCAAATTGTTGGATAAATTCAAAAATTAAAGCAGTACGGTGTTGAAATTCCCACATCTAACATTCCTGATCTACTTTTTCTTTCTTACAGCCCATCACTATGTTTGAGGTTTATCATTCATATGTATGTTTCGACTACCTAATACATATTCCAGAAACTGAAGCCAGTGTTGTGGTCTATGTGTCCAAACGTGATATAAACAGTGGTAAACTGAAAGAATATCAAGGTGTGCTTCCAAAGTTAAATATAAAGTCTCATAATATTTTCAAACTCAGAAAAACAGAAAAAAAACAGAAAAAAAAAAACAAAAAATTCTGTGTATTTGTCTAAGGACTCAAATTTGAAAATCTTAAAAAACAAAACAAAACAAAACAAAAAACCAGCCTAATTTAAAAGAAAGTAACAAATAGGGAATACTGCTATAGTCAACTTGTAGTTTAAACTAGAAATGGAGACTCTCCTAACTAAAGACTTTCTACCTAAAATTGCAATAATAACATTTCTTGAAAGTATTCATTAGGAAGATGTGTCGGCACTGGAGAACAGCAGAGGCCTGGCTGAACACAAGGTTCAGTTCTTACTGGAACAAGAGTTGTGCGCCCGGTCTGAGGCTTCACTTCAAAGTCTCCAGAGTTCAATTAAAACTGGATTAGGTAGAAGCAGACCCTTCTTTGGGACTTTCTGTTCACTGGAACTCTACATATACTGACAGCACCCTAGACAGAGGTCTAGCCCTCCAATGAATCGGTTGCTATGGCAACCGTATCATTACCATTGCTCGGCAGTTATGACCCTGAGTCTAGAATAGCTTGAAAGCCTAAGCCCACAGCCCTCTCTCTAAATTCTTACCACTTTGTTTTATTATTATTAGTGTTATTACTGAATTTAACTTTTAAAAATAATTTGTTTTAACAAAGCTGATTTATATATTATATCTTAAAGTGAGTGTGTTAGAATTAAAAAAATCAATATTTACAAATACAAATACACTAAATTTCTTCCTATCAAAAACCAAATGTAGCTTCTATGAAAGGGTATATATCATATTCTCCAAAAATATATGTATTTTTGCTACTCTACATATAGCTTCCCAAAATTACAACAGGAAATTCTTTTATCAAGCTGCAGTTATTTTTAGCTTCAATGTATAAAGCATTTCATTTCACCAAAAATCTTGTTTTCTCATCCTCAAGAAAGAATAAAAATAGAAACCCACATTTTTTAGCCCAAATATTTTAGATGAAACCTTACTTATACTTTAAAAGAATTAGATTTTAAATATTTAAAGCTATCCTTGCTTCACTCTAGTAAAGGAGCAAAGAGGGGAGGCATTGTTACAAACAAAATACCTTCAGTAAAATGTAAATATTTTAACATTATTCTAGAAGGGAAATATTTATATGAAAGATATTTTATCTAAAATATAGGAAATAGTTACACAAAGTCTGCATATACAAAAAATGAAGAAGCGGAAGTCTATATAATTGAAATTAAGGACTATTTAAAGAACATACTATTAGGAAACTAGTCTAGCAACACTCACTTTCAAACACTTCCTAATTTCAGTGGTTTTACTCACTCAGATGACACAATATTGATTTCTGAATAATTTGGTAATAAGAAGCACAAAATCACATAATAAATAGCAACCATAGTATTGGTAATTCCACAATAAAATGATTTTCGAACTATTCAGACATATTTTCTGTCAAGAGAAATGTTTGCAACCTAGTATATAAACCAGAAAGTAATGACATCAAGTAACAATGGTAGTCTAATTTAACGTTAAGGGGATATTACCTATGCCCCAAAATTATTGACCATGAGTATAAACTATAGGCATAGGTCTTAAATTTGAGAATGGAAAGATATTCAAATATTCAAAACCAAACACATGTTGAAATGTACTCTTCAATTACTTCACTACTAAATATGTGTCAATATTTTGTTTCTAACAACCACAGTATGAGAAAATAAGTTTAAAGAAATTTCACCAATTATTTAAACATTGCATTAGTGATGCTTTTATATTTTGCTGTTTTTGTCTCTGAAATTAATATCAAAATGACCCTCCACTTTTCTAATAATAGTAAATTCAAACTGTTTTAAGGATTTCCTTTTCAATAACCAACCATATGACTTTTAGTGTTTTATATACAAGAATATATTCTTAAGCAAGGTATATAAAAATAACAGCAAAAATATAAATACCCTTGAGAAAGTGGAAAAACAGAGTTGTTTCCAGTGGAGAATTTAAAATGGTAATTTTGTTATAACTGACTGTAACATTTAGAACGTTCCTAAAATCCCCCAAAGCAAAACATCAGCAAAACTGAAAGTCATAAATATGAATAAATATTACCTTTTAAATTAATTATAAGTTATTATTTAATTTATTTCCTCTATGTATTTTTCTCCTGATACTAGTTCTATGATGTAGCAAAGCATTTTCCTTAACATTTTCATGGGTGACAAATTCAATTAAATATATTCATTACTCTAATGTTCTACTTGGCAGCTTTAGTCAGCATGAAAAATTAAAAATATATTAAAAAATGTTGTATGACCTTTGTATTGATTGGGCTAAAATGGCTTTAGCCTGGGTGTGGATGATGGGGCAGTTGGGAGGGAAGAGAGAAAAGCATACAAATACACACACTCTTATGTTTTCTCTTCCAATTACTGAGGGAGATGATAAAACCACAGCAAATGATGTATCAGCTCATTTTATCTTATCGCTTTGGGGCTAGGTGACAATGAAGTTCATATTTCACTGGCTCCCATTGAAGATTGTGAAAATTACTTGCCCTCATGACCTGAAATTTCACTAGAAGACAGAAATTTCTCTTCTGCAAAGTAATGCAATTTTTCAGATGTCAACCTTTAGCCCAGCTTTAAAAATTAATTTCATTTATATTAACCAATGATATTGATATTTTCACAGAACGCTCTTTGATACATGAAGCACTGACTGGCAAATTGATGTTGCTCTAGATGGGCAAAACTATTTTACTTTAAGCTGCGATGGCAGGCAGATTTATGGCAAACTGAAATTCCCATTTCATAACTTAATATTTGTGCTGAAGCAATGCACCTTTAAGCCTTTGGCCTGTAAATAATTCAGACTCTTGGTTCTATTTTATTTTCAACATTCCTCAGTTTAAAAATAATTTACATTCTATATGATACATTATAAAAATCCAGTTTTTAATGAGTAGTTGCTGTATAGCTTAATAAGGAAAAATTCATATAAAAGTAATGAACAAAAACCAAGAAAATAATTATCTATCTTTAAACTAATTTTAACTCAGTTTTAAAAATGTATACCTGTAGTTTGTGGGTGTTTTTTTTTTTTATT
>NW_022196898.1:35462329-35493493 GCF_008632895.1 Mastomys coucha | reverse complement strand
ATTCTGATAGGCCTGCCTTTATATGTTACTTGACCTTTTTCCTTTACTGCTTTTAAAATTCTCTCTTTGTTTAGTACATTTGGTGTTTTTATTATTATGTGACGGGAAGAATTTTTTTTCTGGTCCAGTCTATTTGGAGTTCTGTAGGCTTCTTATGTATGTTCATGGGCATCTCTTTCTTTAGGTTAGGGAAGTTTTTGTCTATAATTTTGTTGAAGATATTTACTGGCCCATTACATTGGGAATCTTCACTCTCTTCTATACCTATTATCCTTAGGTTTGGTCTTCTCAATGTGTCCTGGATTTCCTGGATGTTTTGGGTTAGGAGCTTTTTGCTTTATGCATTTTCTTTGACTGTTGTGTCAATGTTTTTTCTATGGTGTCTTCTGTTCCTTCTTCTATCTCTTGTATTCTGTTGGTGATGTTTGCATTTATGACTCCTGATTTTTTTCCTAGGTTTTGTATGGCCAGGGTTGTCTCTCTTTCTTATTTCTTTATTGTTTCTATTTCCATTTTTAGATTCTGGATGGTTTTGCTCATTTCCTTCACCTGTTTGATTGTGTTTTCCTGTAGTTCTTTAAGGGATTTTTGTGTTTCCTCTTGAAGAGCTTCTAGCTGTTTACCTGTGTTCTCCTGTATTTCTTCGAGGGTGCTGTTTATGTCTTTCTTAAAGTCCTGTATCATCACCATGAGAAGTGATTTTATATCTGAATCTTGCTTTTCAGGTGTAATGGTGTGTCCAGGATTTTCTATGGTGGGAGAATTGGGTTCTGATGATGCCAAGTGACCTTGGTTTATGTTGTTTATTTTCTTATGCTTGTCTCCCTCCCTGACATCTGGTTATCTCTAGTGCTACCTTTCCCTTACTAAATCTGACTGGAGCCTGTCCTTCCTGTGATCCTGGTTGTGTCAGAACTCCTCAGAGTCTAGCTATCTCTGTGATCCTGTGACTCTGGGATCCTTTGATCCTGGGCTTGTTAGAGTACCTAGGAGTGAAGCTTTCTCTGGGTGTTGAGGGACTGACTGGCTGCGGAGCTCGTACCCAAGGTCTGCTCAGGACACTTGCCCAGACAGACCCTACCCCTCAATTCTTTAGTTGGGGCTGCTTATAATAAACAAACATTATAAGTTCATATTCATTTACACAATGGAATATCAAGCTAAATAATTTGTTCATGCTCAGCTTTGAATAAAATCTTCTAAAAACTGTTTTTTGGGTTTTGTTTTTTTTTTAAGAAAAAAAAAAAAGCTCAGAACTTTATGAACACTGGATTGTTAGTGTTAGCCTCGGGTTTTGTTTTTTTTAAGGAAAAAAAAACTCAGAACTTTATAACACCGGATTGTTAGTGTTAGCCTCAACCATACAGTTCAACACATACCACTTAACTGCTGTTTATACTCTACCACATTTACAATGAGACTAGCTTAGGTCATTTTTCTACAAGTACTTAAACCCCAGAAATAGTTATAGTTATATAATCAGTTTTTGGTATTTTATTTTGTTGTTGTTATTGTTGTTGTTATGGGGAGTTTTGTTGTTGGAATGGAGTTTTGTTTATTTGTTGAGAAAGAACTTAATGTTGGATGAGAAGGGAGGGGGAGAGGTTCTGGTACACCTTTTGGGAGGGGAAGAATATGATCAAAATATATTTAAATTTATAAATTGTTTTAAATAATAAAATGATAATAAAAAGAAAACAAATCCTAAGGGCAGATTAACATAAGTATAGGGCCATAGTATGGATTCTATTAGTATGACCAAAGTCACCTTGGAATGTGAGAGTTGGGGAGAGTATTTCAGTTTACATGTTGTAATCCAAAATTTGGGGGAAACCAAGGCAGGAAACTAGAGGCAGGAACTGAAGCAGAGACTGAATGGAGGCCTGCTGCTAATGAACTCACTTCTGGCTTGTTCAGAGGCACACTGGAGGCACAGTGGGCTGGGCCCTCCTCCATTAATTAGCAAGCAAACAAAAACTCCACAGACTAGGCCACAGGCCAATCTGATGAAGGCACTTCTTCAATTGAGATGCCTTCTTCCCAGGTGGCTGTAGTCAAGGTAACAAGCTAAGATTCGTACATACTAGACACAAAAAGACAGAAAAATGAGAGGAACAACTGTAACATGAAAGAAACAATTATAATAAATACTAAAAAGAAACTACCAAGTTCATGAATAAGAGTGCTTCCACTTCTGACAAAGACAAGACTAACAGACACTGAGCTCATTACCTTTTGTTCTAAGCAATACTGAAAACAAATACAATAAATCCAGGAGGAGTTGCTTTAAAGACATTAAACACCAAGCAACATAATACAATACCTCTAAAAAAGTAGGCCAGTGAGATGGTTCACTGGGCAAAAGAGCTTGTCACCAACCCTTACAACCTAGTCCCATATGGACACTTTGACACACACACACACACACACACACACACACACACACACACACACACACGAGACCTAATAATACTGTAATGTACTATCTGCAAAGCCTTGGCAGGGCCCACAGCAGGGAAGACTCCTCCAGTTGTTGCATAACAGTTTCTTCAGCTCCAAAGGAAAGGCAGTTAAAGTTTCAGCACAGAGTCCTAGATTGCAGAGTGCTTCAAAGTCCCAGAGCTTTAGAGACCTGTAGAGATTACCAGGCAACTGACTAGCTGATATGTATAAAAACTAAAAAATAAAATATTAGGATAAAAAAAAAGCTAAATAATCATCTGCTAAAATTACTGTGATTTACACCAAGCACTCCCGAAACCAGAGCAAAGAAACAAAGAGCCTCTTGTAATTCACAGCTCATTGGTTGAATACTTAGAAAGGTTCCACTGTAGTATTTGAAGAATCAGTCCCATACTAGATGTGATCTGGTCCTGCCTCACAAATCTTAAAAAGCAAGATACAGAGGGGTAAAACTATATTCCAGGAATCTCACAATAGTCCAGAAAAAATGCACATGAATACTTATAGGAACCACAACTGGGTTAAACTCACCAAAGCTAGCATCCAGTTAAAAAGGACCACTCTTGTACAAAAGCAGAAAACATGACTCATAATGTAGAGGACAGAAATAAACTTAGCCAGAAATGACAACACGCCAGAAATGACAACATGCCAGAATAATTAGAAAAGGACATCTAATCAGACCAAGTGTGTTTTAGAGTGTAACACTGTTTTTAGGGGTAAGGTTATTTCATAGTAATATCAAATCCTGATTATTTATGAAACTAATGACAATGCTTTCAAACACATGCAGCACACATATCATTGGGTACAGTGAGTGGTGCCCAACGGCAACCACATCACTCAGAAGCCTGAAGCAGGGTCATCAAAACTTTAAGGTCAACACGGCCTTCAAATCCAAACACAGCCTTAAAAAAAACAAACAAGTTATAAAAAAATACAATTCATGACACAAAAACTCAGAGGTCTGCAAGCATAAATTTGCAAGTCTGTAAGATAACACCTTTCAATAATTAAGTAGATGTAAGCTCAAAATTAGTGAAAATACAGATTACTTGAACATGACCACCAAATAACAACCTAAGTAATGATATAGAGCTCACAGCTGCACAGTGTGTACCTATGAAGTCAGCGCTGTTAGGCACCATGGCATGGGCCTGGGAAGTCCCAAGCACTTGGGTAGTCTAGAGTAAGTGGTTTGTGTAAGCCCAGAAAATTAAGACCACCGTGAGCAATCCAGCCAGCTTCCAATCTTAAAACAAAAGCAAAACCAAAAGATAGAATATATTTTAGGATCAAACCTAAGATGCAATAAATAGAATTAATTCAGAATACAAAAGATATTCCATGGTCAATAGACTTAAGCATCATCAACAAGAGATCTGCTGTATAACAGTGACTGTAATTATGACAATGAATTATATTTTTTAAAATTATAAAACTAGCAAAGTTGGCCAGGAAGCAACAGACATTGTGATTACATCTACTGAAGAAACTGAACTTGTAGTTTGCACCTTCCCAGAGAGTAAACACTAATTTTAACTAGTTCCACAGGTAAAATCTACTAACTACTAGGAGAAACAGCCCCAATGCTGTTCATTCATAACATTCAGGGATATTTAAGAAGGAACACTGCCATATTCTTTTATGTTACCAGCAAAAGCCTGACATCAGAATCTGACAAGGAAATTCATGAGTCAGTCTCTACTGAAAAATGTATGTAATTTATATTGAAATTTCAGGTATAGTATATAAAATACTTTAAATGTCTAAAAGTATTATTACAAATGTCTGTGTGTTCATGTATAGTCTTTAAAAATATCCATAGTTACTCTATATTATCTAAAAGTCTCCATCAAGCATGATGGAACGGAGTGTACCTGCAGTTCAATCTACTGAGAAGTCTGTGCCAGCGGGGCCACCTAAGCCCAGGTTTTCAAAGGCATCATGGAGAACCACAGGGTGACCCACAGGCCAAGGAAAACAGGACAGAGGGCGGGATGGGAGGGAAGGACTGGTATACCAGCTCATTTTTTTGTAGTATTTTCTATCTTGATTTCCTGTGGGTTTCAGCAGAGTAGATAAATCCTTGGGCTTTTCCCTAAACACTGATTTCATCACTACCTGTTGTTCTCTACTGTCAAATCAGTAAAATAGCCCAGTCACTAGAGGTCCATTTTAAAACCTGCATCCAATCACCAACCAAATCACACCACTATAGTGTCCTCTAATTTAAACGAAAGCACATAATCCTTCTCTACAGTTTTCAACATACAACTTGATGTAGAGACCTCTTCCAGTATTTATTTCAACAGTTTCCCCTTGGTAAGCATTGATGGACTACTCTCCATCCCTCAAATATAAAGCAAGCAAATGTACGATTCAGGTGCTTTGTACATTTACAGAAAACATAGACTATACTTTATCAATATGATACTGTATTTATAAATATCTTCTCTTCTTTGAGAATTCATGTTTCATTGATAAAATATAAACTGGTAAAGAATATCCAGAGAGAAAAGAGAGATTTAATTTTACATTTAGGCTAAAAGATAAATAGAAGCTTTATCTAACTAGTATGGCATATTTTTAAATGGGGTCTATAGGCCAGCAACTATTCTACTCAAATGCTGAAAAGATGCCGAGGCTAGCTCATAAAGTGTTATCTTATCCAAAACGTGATGGATCCTCTAAAAACCTCTCAATTCTAATTTTCAAATGCTAAGTATTCTCTCAACTTCAACTCTGACAGGGCAATTTATTTATTTATTTATTTATTTATTTTTGCCATTTATTTAAATTAAGTTTTCTGGGTAAAGAACAAAGAATTCTTTAATATACTGTCCAATTATAGAGATCCAATTAAGCTAAGAATAAATTATTTTTTGAAATAAATCTAAAATCTGTATGTAACAAACCATAAAATTATACTTTCCCCCTATTAATTGTTTTTACAATATATAAACAAAAATAAAAAGACATTTTATAGGTTCAATATATAGAAAACTAAACTATATAAAAATTATATATATATATACACACATATATGTGTATAAATTATTTTTTCTTGTATAGTATCTGCTATAAGTGCTCTTTTATCCATGTCTTCTAAGAGGATACATTTTAGTTTTGTAGTTTTCAGGCATATTCTTTTCTTCATAGTCCTAAAGAGTCATTACTTTGATGACCATTTATCAGAGGCCCAAGTTCAATCTGTAAGACCTATTGAGATAGCAAATAACTCAGCCTCAGTGACTGTGTGTGTGGAAGTGGGCTGTGTCCCAGATAAATGGCTCACCTGACTCTGGCATAGATTAGGTCATCATTCAAAATAACTACAGCTCTCCAGAACAAATACTAGGAAACACAGATTCACTTTAGCTCTGTTTACGACTGAGTGCACTCTCTTCCTTTCAGAGAGCTACAGTGTCTTCAAAGTTTCCTGCCACAAGCAAAGCAAAACCAACAAACAGAAAGCAAGAAATTTAGAGTGGCAGACACTCCACAATTTTTACAAAACACAAAATAATTCAGTATGTACTTATATGTGATTTCTCTTTTAAAACAAGGTATCTTGGGAATCTGTTTTTTCTTTCTTAATGAAAACATGTAAATCATATTAAGCAAACTTGCAGACAAGAAAGCCATTATAGGCACACATCTCTTTCTTCATTTAAACAGACTCTATTTTCTTCCTATTATTTTTAAAGTGTTTTCTCATTTATTTTGCTGTTAGAAGAAAAAAGGAAACGTTTTTAGAGAGAGAGATATGTTGGCTACCCAGACAGATCCTCAGAGCATAAATACTTTGCTAAATTCAACACAATAGTCTACCATTAATTTACAGATTCAGAAATAAAATGTTGTTTCAAATAGAAAACTTCCTATTCAGCAGTTATGCAAAGAATAAAATACAGCAGAATCATTTTTCAAATGTATACAAGGTACAACTGCCAGTGAGGACACTCCTATAGTGGGGTAAAAGAAGAAAACAAGAGAGCCAATATTAAGGAATCTATCCATTGAAGTGAGGATATACTCATTTAAAATACAGTATCTAATGCCCAATCTTCTGGCTAATCCTATAAAAGTGACCACAATTTCGACTTCTCTTGGCCTGCAACAGACTCTGGCAGTTAAATCACTTAACATCCTTTCCCAAACATCATCTTTGTTTGTAAGGCTGGAGACTGGAAAGTGGCCTGAAAAGAGAAAGCCAGTGAGAAAACTGAAAAGGGGTTGGGAAAATGGGTATTGTTTGCTCAATAAAGAGTAGCTGATATGACATGGTAGTATTTTTTCTCTTCTCTGATTACTTCTTTTTGGATTTACTTTTTTTGCTATGAAAATTTTCAGACAATACACAAAAATTAGACTATCATAATGGGAATTTTTACAAAATTTCAAGAATTCAGATAATGTGATATTACCTATTTCCCTCATGAGTTATTTTCTTCTTTCTGGAGTATTTCAAGTAAGTCCATTTCATTCATAAATCTAGTACCACAGCTCTATTATCAGAGGAAGAGATTCTAACCAGCCTAAATACAATGCTATTACATTAACAAAACCAATGATTTCTTAAAATTATCCAATTATAAAAAGATCAATTGATAATAATTTTCTTATTTTCTAAATTATAATGACAAAAGTCTATATATTGTAGCATGGCCACTGTGTTTTTCAATTATTTTAATTAATAAGACCATCTCTTCCTTTGTATCCGGCCAATTGCTTATTGTGTCATTATTTAATTTATTTCTCTGCTTCTTGAAATAAGAAATTTCTCAAAAGTGGGATGCAAGATTTTCCTGAAATTGACTCAATGATCTCCAGAAGCAGTTCTGTGTTCAATACAGAGAATCTCTCCTGGTTGAGAGCACAGCTTCAGGAGGCTGAATATTCTGATGGTAGAGCTGGGTTCTATCAAACTATCCATCAAACATGAGGCAAAACTAAAGGTGACTTAGTTCTGTAAGTTGGTAGACATTTATACCCTATGCACTGCTTTGGAAATCACGAGAGGGTGGACATTACCAAACCAGAAGCAGTGAGCAGAGAATCCAAGGCAGCATAACTGCTTTAATGACAGCTACACGGCACTTGTACAAGCCTAGCTATCAGAGTGGCCGCAGTAAAGAACGGCAGCCAACCACAGTGTGTGGGATAGATGTTGCTTCCCATTTCAAGGAGTATCACTGTTTTTCTTTTTAAATATATGTACTAGGAACTGAACAATTTATAAAGTGTATTTCCTACAGTCCTTGCCAGCAGACTTTTTATTTAAATCCCATGATGAAAGCATTTGTAGAAGAGAGATGCTACTATGCTCTAAAGACTCCTTTGGACAGAAGCAGTGGCTTCTAAGTAACAAAAATGATGATATTAGTAGCCGTGGGTCACAGGCAACTCCTGTCCCTTTCCTGTATCTTAAAACATGCCTAGCTTTCTCCTAGGATACATTTGTCTCTGATGTTATGAATTAAATTCCTTTTTTGTTTGAATTCTGTAGCTTCTGTTGTTCTTGATCTAGCCTTGAGAGATTCTTAAGTTGTGAAAATGAAGAAGTGACCAACCATTTGATGCTACATTAGTGACTACTATTTACACAGTAACTATAGTGTAAGCACTAATGCTCAATTTAATTGGGGTTGTGAAATGCCAATGTTAAGAGAAAACGGTAAACTGAATGTTAGAAATGTGAGAAACAGTGATAAGTTCTTGATGTCCATAAGAGGAAGTCTATATAATATATTTTAAAGGAGAATTGGTTTTTTAAAAGATTTATTAATTTATTTTATTTATATGAATACACTGTAGCTATCTTCAGATACACCAGAAGAAGGCATCAGATCCCATTACAGACGGTAGTGAGCCACCATGTGGTTGCTGGGAATTGAACTCAGGACCTGGAAGAACAGTCAGTGCTCTTAACTGCTGAGCCATCTCTCAAGCCCAAAGAATTGATTTTTAAAAGTCAAATAAAAGGAAAGAAAGAAAAATAGCAACATTAGCACATTAGTGTTTGTTTGTTTTTTGAGGAAACATTTCAGCATTTAGTCTTGGCTGACATGGAACTCAGCACGCTGGCCTCCAACTTATGGAGATCATCTGTCTTTGCCTCATGGATGCTGGGATTAAAGTTTTGTGTTGCCATATCTGGCAAACTCCTACTATTTTAAAAGGCAGTACGACTGTCGTAAAGGAATGGACAAAGGAGTAGACAAAAGCTTACTCTTAGGTTGTAAAGAGCCTTTCGGGAATATTATGAATTTCAGGTAGACAATGTCTTCTTACTTTGTAAATAATCAAATCTTAAATGGCATACACTACATTTGCAAGCTGACTGAGAGGATATTTGTAGCTGGGGTGTACTTAGCATATAAGGAGTCTGAGAGTGAATGTCCAACACTTTCCAAATAGATGAATGAGTGAGAAAAACTAAGCCCAGACATTATGGTTTTCCACAGCTCTTGTATTGTAAAGTATAGCTAACCTACACACATCTTGCGCCAGGTACACAAGTGCTAAGCAACAAAGTACAGAGAGGGAAAAGGAAAAGGAAACATGATCTAGAAAAGGATTGTCAAAGGTTGGATGGAAAAGCTGACCTTGCTGAGAAGCACTAACTTAAATGAGAAAACTTTGGTGGCCTGAAGCAAGCAATTTTTTTTTAATTATCTTTAATCTTTTACTGCAGTCCAGTTGTTATCTCCCTCCCAGTCTGCCCTCTGAAAGACTATCTCAGAAAAATTTGCTCATGGCCTCACCACCAGGATTGGAACTTGTGAATGCAGTAAGATTAAGAAAAGTATCAGGCATGTGACTTGACAATGAATTTCAAAGGAAACTTCTCCTTCATAGCATTGTAAGCACTTTTATCCAAATTATTTAGTACATCTATGCCCCTCCTCTCTCCTTCTCTCTCTCTCCCCTAGAGTACGGAAGTTACAAAAGACCAGGGGCTAGTATCATCATTGGTATATGCCTTTAACTGGGTAACTTTTTGAGTGCTAAGTGAGTAATTTATCTTCAAAATCAGATTCAGTGGCTTTATTTCACAACCCTGCACCTTTTCTCCATAGTGACAGTCCCACTCACTTTACTGACTCTGTAAGACTCCGTACCTTTGCCATTCCACCACAGCTTGCCTATAGTCTTTCCAGTGCTATTTCCTGTGCCAGAAATGAGATTTCCTTAGCCCTCATCAAGGATAATTTACTTCACTCCCATCTCTTTTGTTAGGCATATTGTTATAAGGAAATGAGTGCCACATCTATCTTCTTGTAATTATCATCACAGAACACTGTTCTTATTTGTGTATCTATACAAGGATAGTGCCCATCTCCTTTCCTAGGATAGTGTGTATACTAAGAACAGAATGCCAGGTAGATAGCAGTAGTAAAGTAATTCTGTTTCATGAATGAATGGAATCAACAGTTAATATCACAGAATCAACAACTGCTATGAAATTATTTAACATTTTCTGAAATCTTCAAAAAGAACCAACAAAAATATGAAACTAGGAAGACTTGGTACTGCTACTGTTGTCCCATAAAAGGCCTATATTTAGAGTCTGCTGGTAAACTAAGATACTGAACAAACACGTAGTAAATCTACTTTCCAGCACTCAGTTTCTACTCTTTCTCTACTGCATAGCTCACAGAAATCTTAAATGCAAAACTTCCATTAATTAATTAACACTATTGATCATCTTGTATGGTTAGCTTAGTTTCAAATACAACTGTTAACTCAACAGTTTATTGAAGAACCAATGATAAGGTCCACCTTGTAAATGGCATGCTCTTTGAGATCACACAGGGTATGTCATTCTCGTCTCCCTCGCAAAGCTTGATTGATTACTCCTTTTTCTTATGTTCATTAATCTCGTCACCTTATCTTTTATACCACTTCATTTTAGCAGAAAGGTAATAATAAAACCCTCATCCATTATCCTTTTACTCATTTAGTCAAGCGGAAATGGTTAATAACATGCTACAAATTGAACTTCAATCACCTCATTTTCTCCTTTGTTGAATACACATTAAAATATATTCTAAAACTGCAATTTGTTTTACAGGAGAATTTGTATTATATTGCTACAGACAACTGAAATTAAGTGTTTCTCAGTTTGGTTATTAAATATATCCAAGTGCTCTTTTATCGATAATACTAAAACATTAACTCATTTTATTAGGGTGTAATAAGACCAGAGCCTTATCTCCTAGAGCACAAAGACATCTAGCCTACCTAATAGTATGTGCTATATGATGGGTCATTTATCTTTTCACAAAAACACTAGTGATAATTTATGAATTGGTACATCATTACAGATGAAATTGCTCTCTATTTTTAAAAGTTAATTTGTTTACATGCAGCCTTATCTTGAAATGCAAGCTCTATTAGTGAAGAGGTCTTTAACTGTCATTGCAAACAGTGAGAGAAGAATGGGCATATACATAAAATAGAAAGGCGTGGTGATTTAAGATTTTAAAACCATAACCTCTGAGTGGAATAAATTTATATGTAATTAGACTATGATTTGCAAAAGGGAAAGGAAAAATGACTTCTTCAACCACATTAAATTTATCTATACCACAACAAATAATGGCTGAGCTAACATCTTATACATAGTACTGAAAATACCGTAGAAAAAGAACTATCATAATAGTAAGAATTGATTATTACCAAAGTAGGAGAGTACCTTTAAAAAAAAAATTGAGAGGGTTTTTAATGACACTGATCTTCCTGCCTTGACCCTTGACCTCTTGAATGTTGGTATTACAGGTGTATACCATTACACCTACCCTGGTATCTTTTATCTGTAAACAACAAGCATGTTCACCAGCCAAATAAAAAGTAAATTCAGGGCAAATGTCAGATAGCATCACAAAATAACCAACGCTCACTAGAAATATCTGTGTTACTCAGGGCTAGGTGGGCTCTCTAACTCCTACTTAATTAAAAAAAAATCAATCTTCACTGGACGAAAATGCTTGTGTACTTTTTGTGTTCCTTTTATCCCTCAGATTGTAAACTATAGCTTATGTGTAGATAACCTGAAATAATTACGTTACTAAATTATACAAGATCATTTACTTAGGTTGTTGTTTCCAGGAGGAGCAGGTACTATGCCAGAGGTATCCATTTCCAGTAACTTCAGTTTTAAGACCTTGCACTACAATATCCAGTGATGCCAATGAATGAGTGACTCCACCCTCTCTTCAACATAGGTTGACTTTTATGAAAACATAAAAGGTTTTCAAGATACCTGTCATATTTAGACATGAATTATATATCACAATATACTACTTCTGCCTCCCATGAGTAATCTTCCTTTTTAATAATTGTAACAAAAAGGCCTCCGTAAATGGGAGGGCTTGTTTTGGCTGTTTTGGGCATGTATGTGAGACTGCATCCAAGGTTTCATGCGTTCCAAGCTTGTGCTCTTACCATCAGCTGTATACAGCCCCTCCCCACACCCATGAGACCAAAAGTCATTAAATACTCAATCCGTACAAAGAAGCTGAGAGTGTGTGTCCTTTAAAGAAGCATTAACACCTTGATATGAATTAAAAAGTGGAATCAGGTACTAGAAAGATGGCTCAGTAGTTAAGAGTACCGGCTGCTCTTCCAGAGGACCTGAGTTCAATTCCCAGCACCCACATGGTGGTTCATAAACATTCATAGTGGGATCTGATGGCCTTTTCTTCTGTCACTCAAGCATACATGCAAATAAAGCACTCATATGCATAAATTATATAAATAAGTAAATTTTTAAAACATGTTATCAGTAATTAGGCCCATGTGCACAATCGTTCTTTTTTGTCAATTCCTAAACATCCTTGTTTTGTATCAGATGCCAATGCTTGTAAGAAAACAAGTTTATCCACTGAATGAGGGTCCTGATCAATTGGCTGCTTCATGAGACCTTGCTAATGTGGCAGAAGTTTTCTTTCAATGCCAGCACAATTACTGCATAAGACTCTGAAAAACTGGGAATGTTATTTCTTTATAGATAGCATTGTTTCCTAAACATATAAACATATTAATGTTTCCTAAACAACCTCAAATAAGACCAATATGAAACAGGTTTTGTTTTGTAAAAATCATTTAAAAATAAATGACAAGGTTTTACTATGTGACCCAGGCTGACGCTGAACATGGGATCCACCTGACAGAGTACTAGGAATATAGACAAATACCATCAAACTCAGAAAAATGCACTCCCCTTAAGACAGGGTGTTACTGAGCAGCAAATGCTAACAGCCTGCCTAGACATGAAGTTTGCTCACACAAGACTGTTATTACATACCTGAGGAGCAGAGCATCTACATGACTAATGAAGATCAACAGAGAACACGCCTCCAGCCAAAATTCCCAGTAAGAACTACTTATCACTATTTCAGTTTTAAAAGTATATATTCTTACTGAGCCTATATTTACCTTGCAGAAAATAAGAAAAGAAATGAGAGGAGAGGAGGGGGAGGGCTGTAAAGTGTAGAAGTGAGATTTCTTAGAAGACACATAGACTAGTTTCTTCAGCAAATCACCTCCCTAACTAAAGACATGATCCAGAATGAAGAAGGCTTATGGACAACATAACACATTCAATACTGTTAGCACAGGGCCAGCTCAGTGAGCAGCTCATAAAGGATATTTCTGAGATATTTAAGTATTGTCTAAGTATGGCATAGTAATAATGAACATAGCTTTTAAAGGTGACATTATTTTGTTCTACGAAGTAAAACATAATTGAGAGAAACATATAAAAGTATTTAGTGAAGCAATTTATTCAACAATTTTCAGCGTTTTCCTTGTGGTAGTAACCACTTGTCAATTGTAATGACTCTGGGATACAGACGTGGCTTCTGGGATAATGCTTTATTTCCTTTTCTGGTTGCTGATGTCATGGGCACTCCTCTGCAAAAATCAATAAGCTGCATGATTATATGCAGTTTCATAATTCAGTAAATTTCAGAGACGGCTGAAACAGGCTAAGGAGGAAAGATTGTGTTAGCCAAGGGGTAAAGCCATCGTGAGTACACAACATAATCTCACCTTAAAATCTAAACCTCATTGCCATTATATAATAATTAACAAAAATTAATTCATATAGGAACTCTAGAGCAAACGGTTTGAATTCAAATGTTGGTTCTACCACAGAAATTTCTCACTACAGGAATGGTAGCAATAGTTCTGTGCCTCAGTTTCCTCACAACATTAGACATAATTTTATGTGTGTTACAATATTAACTTGCTTTTCTCATTTGGGCTATTCTAAGATGTTTTCCTCTCTCTCAACATGCTCTCTCTCACCCCCACCCCATGTTTACTTTACTCTCTTTATTCAGCCAAAATAGCATTTTAATTTACAACCTCTAAAAAATAGGAAAAAGCTCTCAAAACCCAATTGTTTTAAAGTAAAATGAAGACCAACTTCTTAACTACTGAAAAAATTCACACTATCATCTTAGTCTTAAATGTCTCTTGAAGGATGCATTACATGGGGTTTCTGTGATTCAGTAGCCCAAACCTCACCTAGAAGTACACAGTGTCAGTGTACACTGATGGACTGGATGCAAACAGAGCTTACTATGGTAATAAGTGGCAGAGTAAATTCTGAGGTACAACTAGCTTAGATATCAAAAGAGCTGCCCCAGAGAAGATTCCAAGTCTGCCTCATCAACACTGAAATGATGTATATTTTATCAGAAGTTGAATTCTAGGAATATATTTTATAATTTCAGCTCATAGCATAATATAAGCAATGGTATTTGAACTTTATATATTTTAAAATGATGCTATAAGGGCTTTTCTATTTGATTCTTTACCCTTTATTTTTATACTTCTTAATTTGAATTTTTTAGAAATTGTCTTATGTAACCCATGTTGGTTTTAAACTCACTGTGTATCAAAATCTGACCTTGGAATCCTTATTCTCTTGCCTCTACCTCCTAGATGCTGGGATTACAGGATGATGTTACCATGCTTGGCTTTATCCTTTGTGTTTAAATTTTTATGTCATCTCTATTGTAATGAATATATTTAAAAATAATCATTGCTAACCTTACTAAAATCACTTTCTCTTATACATCTTGCCACTAGAAAAAAAAACAAAATATTTTATCAAAATACTTAGAATAATCTCTATATTTTAGAAGCAGATTATCATGCTACTAGATAGTATGCTGGTAAAAAAATAAAGATTTGAGGTATGCTAAAGGTCTCACAAACTAGTATGTCTTACTTTTGTAGGTGCAAATTATCTCAACAAAAAGCAAATACAAAAATGTTTATGAAAAAATATTTAATAAGAATAGCAAAGTACGCTTTTTTTTCAAAGAGTTTTAAATTGTTGCTGGTGTCTAGCTCAATGATATGCATGGCTCATATAAGTAGCTGCAAGAGAAAAGCCACAAAAACCAAGAAGAGCTGTATGTCCGCAAATTAGCTTTAATAAGCAGTCCTTAGAAATTAGTCATTGCAAACTCAAACTTTAAGCTATGTTGATTTCCTACAGGTTTTCATCATATGAATATACTCTTAAGTGTAAATTTTCCATGGCTGAGATAGCAATGGGAGCTACAACCATCACTGTACTTCACTCAAATGCAGTGGCCTCCAGAACTGGGGAAACAGCTCAGTGAGTCAAAGTGCCAGTGAGGCAATTCCCAGACTCCAACCACAACCACAGCAGGACTGGAAAGGGAATCCGTGGTTATGAGCATGTGTTGTTCTAGCAGAGGATCTGGATTCCCAGCTATCTCTAAGTCCAGTTCTGGGAGATCCAATACTCTCTTTCTGACTTCTGTGGGCAGCAAGTATGGACATCATGCATATACATATATGCAGGCAAGACACTCAAACATGTGAGATAAAATAATACCAAATTAGGAAAGGAAAATAGTACAGGTGCAGTATCATGCAACACAATCTTAGCACTGTGATGGTGAGATGCAAGGCAGGGGCAGATTATACGGAGGGTCACAGCCCACTAAGCTGAGGGTATGCACTGAGGCAGAAGGAATAGAGACACTGCCTTAATAAGTTGTAATGCTGTCCTCTGACCTCCACATGTATATGCACTAGAGCATGCTCCCATCTGTAGGCACACACACATACACACACACAAGCATTTTGTAGAAAACACAGTACCCTCTCATTAATGTTTAAATTTTTCTATGAGTAACATGAAGCCTAACTTCAAAATACTTTCTGTTAGGGAAGCTCTTCCTTGTCAGATAGCAAAGGTCACACAAAAGAAAGAGTTCAGTGCTTCAGAAATACAGAGTCTGACTCCTGATTTTCAAGTCTGGTTGCTAATATGTTTAAATCCCATGTAAGAATAAGAAGAAAATGGAGAAAGAAGAGCAAGACTATGGAAAGGCCACAACTCTGCAACTTCCTCTTCCCTCTTATGGGAAAGAGAAATCAAAGAAAGCAAGAAAGTATATGCATTATTTAAAAATAATATTAAATGTATGTGTATATGTATGTATGTGTGCATGTATATATCTCACATATTTAGTACTCAGTCCTACCTGCAAGCTTTTTAAAATTCATAGTCCTGAACATTTCTTTTACTATATTTTTAAATGTGACCAAGGGTAGGACCCAATACTACTGTTCTGCTAAAGGAATGTAACAACAGAAAGACTGCTAATATCATTCAGCTACACTCCAGATGTGCCTTGCGCATCCATCAGAGGAGCTTCTTTCTGCCGCAGATGGGAACTAATGCTGAGAACTGCAGCCAGATGATATACAGAGATTGAGAGACCCTGCAACCTCAGCCCTGAACAGGATGTCTCCATCAAATACCTATCCTCTTGTCTCACAGAACCATGAGGAAGCAGAGGTGGAAAGAGTATAAGAGCCAGAGGAAATAGAGGACAATAAGGAAACAAGGCCTTGTAAAGAACAGGACCAATGCACATAGGAACTCCCAGAGACTGAGGCAGAATGCAGGGGCCAACATAGGTCAGCACCAGATGGGGGCTAGAACTTAAAGGACAAGTGAAAGAAGCCCCCATCCCTACCCAAGAAGCAATCTCCATAATCACTTGCAAATGAAAATTTACTTTTCTCTAAGGAAGTCTCACAGGGAAATGAACTATACTCAAGGGTGGGCAGCGTGTCTAGCAGTCGACGGCCAACAGAAAACAAACCCAGAGATATCTTTTGAGATGCTTTGTCTTATAAAATATTGGAGCCTTTTATTTTCTTCCTTTGTCTAGGTTTTTTAAAAAATATCATTTTTACTTTTTATGTTTATTTACTCATTAATTCATTTATTTAACTATCCATCTATCTGCTTACCCTATAGGTCCTTTGCATATATATCATGACTTCCTAATGAGAGACAAAGGTGGTGGATCCAGATGGTAGGGTAGATGAAGAGGAACTGGGATGGAGAGAGGGAGGAGACAGCACAAGGATATATTATATGAAAAAAATCTATTTCAATAACAAAAAAGACTTGAAAATGCATCACACATTTATGTATCATGTATTGTGATTATTCTAATCTTCATTACCCATCTCAACCCCTTCTTCTAACCTAGTCTTCTAGTGGCTACACTATTAGAGATGACACCCCTCCCCAGCACCTACTAACAGTCATTACTCCTCGAGAGGGAATGGGGCTTCAAGAGTACTCCTATGTGGAGGGTGGAAGCCCCATTTGGGATAAACATCAATAGCTGCTGCCTATTCATGATTCAGCAGCAATGACATTTCTGAATTTCTCAGACTTAAAAAATTAATTTATTCCAAATCAGTTTTTCTGTTTCTAAAGATAATGCTAAAGAATAGTAACCCTCTTTAAAAACCATACAAAGGAGATGTGGGCAAGGAGGGATCCTAGAGTAGTCTGAGCCATTAATCCCACTCACTTCTCTTATGTGCCCCCCATTCACCACAAAGTCTTTAGTTCCTGGCTCACTGCCACACCTTTTATGATAGGCACAGATCTTAAAAACGAAAGTTAATTTGTTCTAGTATCTAGCACTAATTTTTTTGAAAATTTAAGCAATAAAACATAAATTATTTTATGTTGGAGTTAACCATGGCATTTTAGAATGGAATTTATAATTTGTGGGACTACTCAGTTACCAGTTTTTTACTGTTCAGTATAATTTCAAGAAAGTGCAAGAAATATCCCAGAAAGCACCTTTACATCCATTCACTCCTTACCCCTTGATTCCAAAAGGCAATGCAGCAAGAGGATAGCAGCTTGCTGTCTGGAGTCAGGCTGTCTGGGTTCGAAACTAGCTCTAGCACTCTTAGGCAACTCTCAGGAAACTATTGTCTTCAACTACAACAGTAATACTAATAATTGAATGAGTTAGTATATAAAATTCTTAGCACATTATGTGCTATAAATGGTATTCATTTTTAAAAATTTCTGTGTGGGAACACATGTGCACATACGCATATGGAGGCCAAAAGACATCCCTGGGTGTCATCCTCAGGAATGTCATCCACCTCCTTTGAGGCAGGGTCTATTAATTAGTCTGAAGCTTAGCAACTAAGCTATACTGGCTGGCCACTAAGCCCAAGGGAGCTGTCTATCTCTGCCTCCCCAGCACTGGGATTCCAAATGTATATTGCCATGTCCAGCATTATAAATGCTACTTATTGTTACTGTAATTACATTTTCCTTCATTTGAAATAAATGTATTAAGCATTTACCATCTACCAGACATTGTTCTAAACATGAGAAGTCTTATCTATGACTTACGCAGACTAAACATTGAACATGAGTTTAGCCATTTTCTTATTACTACAAAAAGGTAACAATGAATTTTCTAAAGTAAGAGAGGAAATTGTAGTAATTATCAATGGATGGCTTCATAAGGCAAGGGTGATGAGGTCTAGCCAGTTAAACCTTGTAATGCCTACCCATTAATGTTTTTAAACACAAATTCAGGGGGTTCCAGTATGCATTGTGGCATGCATGAAACCTGGGGCTCACTCTCCAGCACAAGACATATGCATATGTGAACATATATACCCAAATGCAGAAAAATAATTTACAGTATTCCAATGTTTAATATGGTATTATTCTATATGTTTATCAATTTGGTAACATATGCATGAATATCATTTTTAAAGTTTCATAGCAAACTTCAAATAAATTCAAGATACCAGTGTTATTTATAAATCAGGCCAAAATAATTATATATTTTATCTTCCTATAAAATGAAAACAATGTAAATAAATTGTTATTTGTATAACCAAAGCACAAAGTGACCCAAAGCCGATATCCCCCCTCCCAAAATGGAAGAAATATTTATTAACTCAAGCTTTACTAATTATGTAAATTTCCATCTTTTCTGCATGTAATTTTATTCAAACTTCCCCTCTTTTCACCAATTAACAACCCTGCCAACTGTTTGGATTTGAAAGGCCACAGTTTTATACACAATTAACAGTCAAATCCTAACACAAATTACATGTCATTCTTATCTCTGTGTACACATTGAACTCCTATATCTTGTTGCCAGCAGGCAGCTTGCACTAGGGAATACATCCTGAATTTGTTTAATGTCTAGGAATAGCATTTCACACTTAACGGAAGAGATACTATCCACTACTTCCTATAGGAAGTGAAATTGCCTTGCTCCTTGCTTTGTATTTTGGTCAAATAGGTAGTTTAGAAAGTAGTTCAGTATCCATTTATCTGTTATCAAATATTTTTATAGAATATAACAAGAGAGGTGATCTTTATTTTCCTTAAAATTTTCAGTATGGCCACAAAAACTTGGATGGAAACATTTTTTTGAAGTACAAATGTCATTCTGCATACTTTACCAATAGAGAAAATATTTGAAATTGGATGAACTCTAGAAAAGTAGATTTACAAAGTCATTTATGATTGCTTCTCTAGAAAAGGTTTGCAACACTGCAAATAATTAATAAGCTCCTTGACGAGCAAGAACAAGATAGTCACCCAAGCAGTCAGACACATCCTAATCTCTTGATATCTGACACTTTGTTGCCATTCTCTTTATACTACTAAAAAGGTACACAAAAGCCATTTTAATATAATATAGTGACATACAGATATTCTATGAATTAAAGAAATGAAAGGAAGCAATCAAAATAAAAATATTAATCTCAAATTAACCTTTTAAGCAAATAATTTGGATTGTGTTAGTTAGCAACTTAAAGCCCTCCAATGGCCCTCTATGATTAAAATTGTCTCAGTACTGGAATTAATACTTGTCTACCTAGTTAGCATTAACTTTCCCACTTTTTCTTCACACTTCCAGCTATCTCTCTAATCAACATCAATCTTTACACCCGAAACATACTTTTGATTATATATTTACTGCAGCTCTGATCATTCTTTGCTCACAACTGAAATCCCACCCCTTCAATGGTGCCTCCAATGACCTCCATTCTCCAGTCTTCCAAAAGTACTTCCACACAACCTCACTTTCCCTACTATGGAATTTACTACAGTATGGCCAATTTGCTTGTTGGTCACCCACTGCTAAAATGTAAGTTTTGTGCACAGTGTTGAGAAAGTTCACAACTGTTATACTCTCAGTTGAATTCCCACGGTCTACACCTGGTGAGGTTGGATAGTCATTTGATTTCTAAAAGTGTGTTTTAATGTGTCACCTCAGAGCAGAGCACATACATGTTATACTAGTCAGCATTATAATACTATTATATTCATTTCCATTATTTAAAACATTTCATATTTTTATAAAATGTTCTCACAATCAATAAATGCATAAATAAATCTCAAGAAACTGTGACAGATTTGGATGACACATTGAAGCTGGTGCAATAGCAGACAAAGGAGAAATCAGAGCTTAGACCTGAATTTCCCCAGAAGCACCCACCTTTACTAAACCTCAACTTTCAACTTGTAAAGTAGAGGGCATTAATGCCCCCTCACAATATGAATAACTGTAAAAGCTTGATTTATAAACTATAATGTCTTTATTACTAATAAAATAATTAAAGTAATCATGGGTAAAAGTGATGCTGAAGGAAATTTATGGTTAAGATACAAAATAAAAGATGCTATATTAAATACTACATATGAACTAAAAATTTTACTAAAATCCCTTGATAAAATGTTAAAACATTTATTTTGGAAATTGATGCTCCATATACCAATTACGTATATTAGTAATCATTAAATTCTTCACAAAGTCTTACTCTTCTTCATGTATTTAATTATCCTGTTCAGGGACACAGTTATCATTTAGAGGCCACAGACATGACTTACAGAAATGAAACCTCCACATTTGGCTTTTTAAAAAGGACTTGGGTGATGCACAGGAGAGTCACATAAATCTTCAAGAGCTCACACTTTGATACAGGCTTATATTCTCTGAATAAAGTCAACATGTGACTTAAAGAGTGACTGAGGATTTACAAAATATTAAAAGTTATATTAGATGTCATCTTCAGGCTACTTACCAAGGAAGTCATTATAAAATGTGGTCAAACAATGAAAGTAAGTTATTTAACTCACTTTAGGATATTTATAGTGAATAATATCATCTATTAGAACACAATAACCCTTGCCATGTGTTTTAGTGCTATCAAATTCAAAATGCAAAGTTTAGGAACCATCTTTCCAAAACCAGTTCATTTAAAAAAAAAAAAAAAAGTATTTTCTTACCTGCTTGGACTAATACACTTTTAAGTTTACAGGTCATAAATACAAACTTAAGCATAGCATAGTCACAAATATCTGATGCATAAATGTTTCAAAACTTGGGAGGCAGAGAGCATTGTTATAATTAAGTGAATGAACAAATTCTCTTAATCTTAATTTTCCATATTCAAAAATATGTGTATGTTTTGCATAGGAAAGTTATGCCACACTCCAGCCTGAGCAAGCTCACAGCCACAGTATCTATCTGAGGCTCTTTGGCAATATTAACATGGCCACACTGCACATGTTACTTTTAGCTTCTTTATGTATAACAAACTGCATTCAATTGGTGAACAAATACAATGTTTAGTATCATATTTAAAACCACTATTCAAACCTTTTCTTAATGCTATTATCAGTTTTTCTTTTGCAACAATTTTGTGTATAAAAATAAAAGCCCTGGATTTTTATTAGCACTGCCCCTTCTTTGTTTTGCTCCACTCTGTAAAGCCCTTTTGGGACACTAAGCCTGCATTTACTATAATACGGATTAAACTTTCTTTGTCCCACTGCACAGGGTTTGTTAGCAGGTTAGTCTTTTTACATTTTTCACAGGCTGCCTGCAGCTCACCCCTTAGGCCTCACTCAAAATACTTCTGTGGATTTACAAAAATGCCAGCATGGTCTTGGGGTTAATTGGAAGATAAGTACTGCCTTTAACATAGACTCATTAAACATTTAGCCTTACTACAAACCATCATACTTGGAAAAGCATCGTTCTAGAAACACTCTGGGACAAATGAGAGTTAAGCTGTTTCTAAATTTGACTACTGGTCAGTCTACAGACTTGAAAACATCACTTTACTGCCTCAAAGTGATGTCATAGAACAATGATATTTTCCTGGATAGCACTATTCTGTCTTTAATCTTAGTTTCTGCATAGATGGAAAAAGTTATCAGATTTTCTAAGGAAAAGGGAGCAAAAAGTTCCATGTTTCTATAAAATAGACTGGAAATAGAAACTCAGTTGATTATAGTATCAGATATTATATATTTTTAAACAAAAAAAATCTTTGTTATTGTTGATTTAAACTTTGTAAATAACCAAAAATTAATCATATAATTAAAACTAGATGAATTTATAAAATTTACCAAAAATAATTAAATCAATTTACCTTTTAAATTTCTAAAATAAACACTTAAACATAAATACACACAGAGTGAATTCACTGCTTTTGTATTTTATTTAATTATTCAAGGAAACTATTATCCAGATTAACTTTCCATCCCCTTACCTCCTTCCAATACTATCACTCCACTCCAAAACAGAAAAGAAAATACAGCAACACACACGCACACACACTTGAAGTAAAGGGTTAGACATATTTGCCCAAGATGCAGATAACAAAAGCAAGAGTGAAGAGAATTGAAGAGACAGCCAAACTTCAGCAACAAAATGGTTAAAGAGTCTGAAGTATTGTTCCGCTTACTCGAAAAGTCGGCTCTATCATGAACAGCGCAAACATCAGACAAGTTAAGATTACTGACCATTATCTCCTTAATTTTCTCCGCTTTCCCTCACATTCCCTCTTGCTATCTGGGCACCATTTTTCTAAAGCTTTATTTCTGTTAAGAAGTAAACTTTCCCTAATCCATCTATTATGTAACCTTTAATTGGATTGGAAGCAGGGTGGTGTATAAAATAGCCCCTATTCACTCAAAAGGACTGTAGTTTTAGGGACTTAAAGGAGAAAGGTATTGTTAAAGAAAATCCTCCGGGAATCAAGGATTAAAATATGGCTGTCCTAAATTCATCAACTCCAGGACACCAATGAATTGCTTCCTTAAACAGGTAATTTTTCAAATAAAAGGTATAGCAAACTAAAATTAAAAATTTAAGTATAACAATGCATTTATAGTGATAACAGACTTGGTACTTCAACTCACAATGACAAAACCAGAGAATAGAGCAAATAAAATATCTTCAAAACACTTGCTGAATCTCAATCTCAGTCTCTCTCTCTCTCTCTCTCTCTCCCTCTCTCTCTCTCTCTCTCTCTCTCTGTCTCTGTCTCTCTCTCTCACACACACACAAACACACACACACACACACATAGACTACATGCACTCTATTATTATGTTAAACAAAAAAACTACTTTTTTCCTATATGTGTTCTATTTGTGTAGGCTTGAAGTAACAACAAACACTAACAAAATAGAAAAAGCTTTTTATTTCAAAGTACATTTGTTCTTACTTATCAAAAGATATTAGGTATACAATCATCACCCCCTACACTCTTTCAACCAGTTATCTTCTCTGACTCATGTGAAATATCATGCCTTTGTGCCTAACATATGCTTTATTAGGGTAGAGCATTTATTAGGGTAGAGCATTTCTGCCCTCTGTCCTGCCACAGTGTACGGCCATCTCTCTGGGGAGCCTTCAACAGTGAGATGGGGCAGTGGAGGATCCAGCCCACACATCATCAATCGCTTTAGGAACTAAAGATGTGAAAGTGCCAAACTTGATATCTGCAGTAAAATGATATCATGAGTGTACCTACCAATTTAATCTTTCAAAACTAACTTATCATTAACATCAAAATAGTAGGAAACTGTAGAAGAAAGACATTTAGAGAGATCAAGATTACACAACTTACCACTTACTCTGTGTGGTTTACTAGTCTTTAAGAAAAAGAAATAAAAATAAATTAGTATTAGTGATTCAATAAATGGTGCCTTGCAAAAATATTTTTAAAAACCTAGTAAATTTTAAGAAAACTTTTATAACAGCTTTGAAAGCTTTATCACATTTAGTACCAACTACTATAGTTCCTGAAATGATTAGCTCTCTACCTCAACCTGTGAGAAAGGACTAGTTTCTTCCCATAAATAATATCTTTAAAGCTTCAATTAAATTGTATAAACTTATACAATAAGTTATGCAAATAAATTATATCTCTGAGAGTTTTTTAATTATTGCATTATAAATGTTTTACACAGGAAACTGAGCTACCAGCCCAAAAGTCAATCTGCCAAAAATAACTGACATACTTAAATTACCTACATACCCATCACAAATATTTATGGAACATTTTAAATATAGATGACTCTACTCTTATAATTAATAGTCTGAGGTATATAGGAGTTCTATTCTTAGAAATTTTTAAATATGATTCAGTTTTTCAAAACAAAAGTCATGGGGCAGTTTCAATATATTATAACATAACTAAAATTTTAATATTTTCTAGTCATAGATTGTAGTTTATGCTGCTTCAAAGTTTTTCACACTGTTTTCCCAGTGTTATCATACTTAATGTTATTTCATTATTTTTCTATTTATAAAGTATTTTATTTCTGATACATGATTTAAAAAAAGTGTAAAGCTTTGATTGGCTAGTTTCAAAGAGCCCCCACTTGTCAGCCGAGGCAGTAAAGGGCCTCTCCTGTGAGAGAAGGTCAGCGCAGTCTCCAAGAGCAATTCCAATCCCTGAGGATTATAACAAAGGGTCAAGGGAGTAAGAACTCACAATTAGAGGGAGAATATGAGGGAGCCAGGAACCCAGGCCAGTCTAGGTTCTCAGATCTAAACAGTGAAATATTGTTTGTGAATGAAAAAATATCCAAATTGACAAGGTAATCCTAGTGAAACTGTATACATGCTAAAAGGGGAAATAATTGATGTTTTATATAAAGCAAACTTTGTAGACCATGTTTTCATTTCAAAGTCAAGTTTGGACTGGCAGTTAAGATACACTAGATATCCTATATAAAAAGATTATTGTACTTTCTCCATTTTAGGGATATTGACTTGTTCTTACACCCAAATGCAACTTCATTTGGAAAGAACATAGCCTTTTGTTTTAACGAAGTTACTGTGGGGAAATCACCTGAAATAGCTATAGAAAAAAAATAAAATCTATAGCACTATCTCCAAATGAAATGACTGCCATGTTAAAGCACATTTATAATATAAAAGGAGTATTTACCATTGTTTAGAAGCTCATTAAATTGACTATCCAACAATTCTTTTACCGTGACGCCATTTTGCTAACACAGAAGCATTTAAAAAGATGACTGGCTGGGTAGTGGTGGCATACGCATTTAATCCCAGCACTTGGGAGGCAGAGACGGGGATTTCTGAGTTCCAGGACAGCCTGGTCTACAGAGTGAGTTCCAGGACAGCCAGGACTACACAGAGAAACCCTGTATCGAAAAAACAAAAATATGAAAAACAAAACAAAACAAAACAAAAAAACAAAAAGAAAAAAAAAAACAGATGAGTGGTGAGGATGCATTAGTCACGAGGTCACCACTCCATCATATTCCATTCGCAATTAAATGTCTGGCAACTAAGGATGCTTCTAAAAAGGGAAAGTGACCTGGGGCACAAAAGAGACCCCATGACATGCATGCTGTTGCTTACAACATTAAACTGTATTAAACATTTACAGTATTAAACTGTAAGACTAATGTTCTGACCAATTTACAGCAATTTAAATTAGTTAGTAAACATAACATACTTTCTAACTAAACTAAACTAGTATCTACATAGTGCTTCAGCTATGAACTACCAACAAATCTACTTAATAAGCAAAACTGATATAAAGATGACAGGAAATACAATTCTTTAAAACAACCACAACATGAGATGAGAGATGACTCAGTATCAGAAGAGCTTACTGCTCTTACAGAGACAAGGATGGGTGCCCAGAACCACATCAAGCAGCTCATTAAACCCTGTAACTCCAGGTCCCGGGAACCCAAGGCCCTCTTGCAGGCACCTGCTTATACGTTGTACATAAAATTCAGGCAGGCACACACACATATACACAGTTGTTTTGTTTTTTTTTTTTTAAATCTAAAAACAAATATAGAAAAAAAAATTTAAAGGACTTTTAACATGAATAAAGAAATCAACATAATATACACTCTAACAATTTCAATATAGTTAAGAATTATTTTAGGTATTTCTAAATATTCAATAAGGTCAAAATTATCTCTGGTGGTATTCAGAATAAAAATCATTTGTAAATTAATCATAAAGTATTTTAAGTAGGTATTGGGTTTAATATTCTTTAAAGATTTATTTATTTTATGTATATGAGTACACTGTGGCTATCTTCAGACAAAACAAAAGAAGGCATCAGATCCCATTATAGATGGTTGTGAGCCACCACGTGGTTGCTGGGAATTGAACTCAGGACCTCTGGAAGACCAGTCAGTGCTCTTAACCACTGAGCCATCTCTCAGGCCCTGGGTTCAATACTTAATATATTCAAAACTTGATAAGATTAAAATTCCATGAGAAACCAAAATATGGCTATTCTGAAGCAGCAAGCATATTAGCACCCACTCAAAGAAGTGCATGGAATGATTATATAGCCCTTATGAAGAATTGGAATAGTTTATTATCCTTTATCTTTACCAAATTCAGTCCTCTCATCTGCATTAAATTCAAGCCTTCTAAAACTGCAACTTCTCTATATATCATTATTTATAAATTATAAGGATGATATGGAAATGTACACAAATACATAAAGTGCCCTGAGCATTTTACAAGGCATGTTTGTGAACATACACATGTTCATGTTATGATAAAATGACAAATGTGGTCCTTATACAGGATGATATCTACTAAGTTATAGATGCCACAAGCAAAATATGGTATACCCTTAAAATTCAACCTTTTATAGAAACAAGAAGATAAAAAGCAAGATGTCATAAAACAAGAATACCGCGACTATCCAAAAGAGATGGTTAAAAAGGACGAGCATGTGTGCACGTGTGCTGTTTCATCTGTTCCCACAACGTAGTTGGGAAGCACTCATCACAGAATGAAACCCAGTTCTTTAGAATCAAGACTGATTCCAAGGCTGAGGAGGGAAGATAAGCCCAGACACTATTTCAGGATGTAAGCAGTACTGGAAAGCATTCAGGGGTACATCAGAAAAACTAAGAGCAAGTCACACTGGCTAAATCTGAGATAATTTCAACACTAAAATATTTTAAATCAATTATTAACAAATAAGCCAAAATTATACATACATACACATACCAATAGCAAATACACACATACACTGGGGATGTGCAGAAGGATGTGTTTTCAAGGGATGTGGGGGGATAAGGGGGCAAGGCAGAGAGACTGCAAATAATATCCAGGACAAGACTGTAATGGTAGGTGAGTTCAATTTAGCTTATTGAAATGACTAGATATTTGCTTCATCTCTAACAAACAGTACATATATGTGGATAACCAACATCAAGAAAGGACAACCTAAAACATGTTCTAAAAAGTTCTCTCTACTATAATATATACTCTATGACTACAAATTTAATAAAGAATTCCAATGGAAGAAAGTAAAGTGAACTGGCCAACTGGGGAACTGGCCTCTTAGGTTTCACTGGCACTATGCATTGGCTGGTATGTTTCAGGAGGGTATATTCAAACACAAACTTTGGCCTCTTCTTTAAAGGGTTTCCTCCACTTCAACAGTAAAAACAAAACAAAACACACAAAAAAAAACCCAACCAAACAAAAAACTTCTAGTCAATACTTGGTAGAATGCCACAAAATTTTAATCATTGGCATTTAAAAGAGGTATCTTCAAATTCTAGCTAAAGCCATAATAAACCACAAACAGAACTTTTCTAATATAATTTGAAAACTAAAATTACTTAAGAATTTTTTCATGAGCATTTAAAGCTTTAATCTGTTCTTAGAAAGAGAAAGACAATGTTAACTAAATTACTGAAAGCTTAACATCTGAGATTTGTTAAGGTGAAAATATTTCCATGTATAGCCTGATGAAACTGTGGGGCAGAATACTGTGTCCTTTCATAGATGCCTACTTCCTGCTCTTTGTAAGGTGTGAACTGGCTTCCTAGTAGGGTGCTGTTGTTTAGATAAAGTACATCTCCCCAAAAGGTCTCTGTGATTAGAAACTCAGTTCCTGGGAAGGTGATACTCGGGGATGGTGGACTCGTGGAATGTAGGGCCCAACAAGAGGTCCTTAAGTCACTAAGGGAAAGAGAGAATGACTTTGCAAACCTTTGGTAGTTCTTATAAGAGAGCTGTTATAATAGGCACATGATGTGTCTCACGCAGCTCACTCAGCTCTTGGCTAATTGTAAGGCTCAAATTGTAATAACTTGCTTGTTCTTCTTGTTGCTGTCTTCCATGTGATGATGTGCCATGGTGTAGTACTCATCACAGATTCTACTTTACAGTCTGTTTGGTCTCTGAATCTCTATGAGGTGAACTAAATGAACTTCCTTGCTTCATAAATAGCTTGTGCCAGGTATTTCATCACAGTGGCAAAGATCTGGTAATATGCTACAGTAAAGAGGAATTAAGATAGCAGATGGAACCAAGCTTGTTAATTACTCAAAGCAGGGATATGAATTTGACTATGAAAATGAAAGCAAGTGGCCAAAGGCTAAGAATGAGTCCATGTTGTGCTTACTGACTTTGAAAAGAGGAAAAGAGATAGTTAGAAGTTAAAGCAAATAAACAAATCTTCCCTTATAATCTATAAAGAGGAATGCACTTCTGCTAACACCTTGATTTCAAGCATAGTGAGACACACTGAAATCTTGCATTTGTGGTAACTTGTTATAGGCACTATTGAAAATGAATACTCAGCCAAGAGTGACAGCATATGACTTTAATCCTAGCACTCAGGAGACAGAGACAGGTGGATCTTGTGAGTTCAAGGCTAGCCTGGTTTATATGGTGAGTTCCATGATAGCTAGGATTACATAGAAAGACTCTGCCTCAAAAAAATTAAATAAATAAAGTAAGAAAAGAAAGGAAGAAAGGAAGAAAGAGAATGCTCAGTCTTTCTTTTTTCCTAAAAAAAAATTGGATAAATATAATTGTCTCAGAAACAGTAGGGAATCCTTATGAACTGAGTTACTGTACTAAGTAGTAATCTACTAATGTCTACCCCAAGCACACATAGGGAAGATCCTATCTATGTATTGGAATGTAATATAGTCTCTATGGGATCATTTGACAAGGGAGATCTACCATGTATCTATTACTACTTTCTGTCCACTGTAAATGGCTTAGCACTCATTACCTCAGCATCATGGACTATTCATCAGTCCCCACTGTTCTCTTTCTCACTTGGTCTCCCTTGTAATTCTTCTATTAGCTTTGCTCACATGATACCTCCTGATTCTCTTGGTTCTTGCATAAAGATTAGACTTAAATGCACACAGCTACTCAACATCTTTTCTCCTTGTCTACAAATCTACCAATCAGCATATAATATTCTGTGCATCTCAGCTCTTTTCATTGTTGCTGAATATCACTGGTTATTTTCCAAGGACATTTCCTTCCCTATTTGTTATTTGCATGTTAAATTCTTCTGTCAAAGACTATATATATTTACTCTATCTGTGAACTAGAATAGGAAAGCAGCAGAGATAATCACACACACACACACACACACACACACACACACACACACACCTATATGTAGCTATGATAAATGGCAGTGTAAGTGCCTATTGTTTTCTGTACACACAGGGGACTTCTTCTAACCCTTCTGTTTATGCTCCTAGAAAATGTCTAAAGGATGGGGGTCTGGAGATATCGTTTTAACATCCTCTTGAAAATTATAGCAAATAGGACCTGCCATGGCAGTTCACACCTATAATCCAAGCACTCAACAACTAAGGCAGGAGGAGCACTACTGTGAGTCTGAAGCCAACCTGGAACAGATAGTGAGTTTATTTTAAAAAGTTTAAACTTCATGACAAAATTATATATAAGCCTAAAATACATAGACTTTTGTAACATAATAAAAGTAAAACATACAAATACATATTATATGATGGTGAGAATGGCATGTTAGATTCTCTGAAAGATTTACAGAGAATCTTACACCATTCACATGTTATAAGGTAGATTAGTAGTATATGCAATACACATATGAGTATGCACATGTGTGTTTGTGTGTTTGTGTATGTGTCCCCTGAAATGTAACAACTCTGGTTTTTCCAGCTGACATTTTCCATGTCAAAGAACAAGGTGAGTCCAGTGGGATCCTGGCTTATTAATTTTATATATAAAAGACTTCCCAGGAGCTGGAGAGATGGCTCAGTGGGTAAGAGCACTGCTCTTTCGAAGGTCCTAAATTTACAACCCAGCAACCACATAGTGACTCACAACCATCTGTAATGAGATCTGACACCCTCTTCTGGTGTGTCTGAAGACAGCTACAGTGTACTTAGATATAATAATAAATAAATCTTTGGGCCGGAGCAAGCAGGGCTGGAGTGAGCAGAGGTCCTGAGTTCAATTCCCAGCAACCCCATGATGGCTCACAACCATCTGTACAGTTACAGCATACTCACATACATAAAAATAAATAAATAAATCTTTCAAAAAGACTTCCCAAAACTGTATCATTTAAGAGTTCCTTAAAAATATACAGTACAAACTACATCTAAATACAATAAGTAACAAAGGAAATTAAAACCTACCAAACATGACTATTCATACACTTTCAATATTTTCATCTTTTGCTCAGATATGTTAAGTATATGTAATCAAAATATGGTGGTATGTTTATCATCTTTATTAATTTTAAACTACATTGTGAAACACTTAAAAACAGAATTAACATTCTAACTATGAAATGGTACAGTTGAAATTTTCTACAAGAAATAGTCAAAAGGGAGAATCATATGGCAGTTTCATGAGCTTTGAAAATTAAATTATAGTATCTGAATTATACCTGAAAAATTCAAAGGTAAACAGGAATTTCTGAATGAATCAAATATGGTTTAGTGAGACACAATATGAAAAAGGTTTGTTTTCAATGAACTATTTTAGAATCTCACTGAACTTTCTTCTAAATTAAGTCTGTTTAAATATTTAGATGACTGTTTTTAGATTAATCCTAATGTTAAACATTAAAGAAGAATTGATAGCTGGGCAGTGGTGGTGCATGCCTTTAATTCCAGCACTTGGGAGGCAGAGGTAAGAGAATTTCTGAGTTCAAGGCCAGCCTGGTTTACAAAATGAGTAGACCAGCTATACAGAGAAACCCTGCCTCAAA
>NW_022196898.1:35447108-35462305 GCF_008632895.1 Mastomys coucha | reverse complement strand
AAAAAAAAGAAAAAAAGAAAAAAAACAAAACGAACAAACAAACAAAAAAGAAGAATCGATAGCTGACAGCAGATTCAGATTTAAATGTTTTCGCCATAGATTGTTTTGTAAGTCTATAAACATTATAAACTGTTACAAAAATTTTAAGTATAACTTGGTCTTTAACTAGTGAGAAACTATTATATAAACAAAACATAATCTTATAAAATATACCAAGTATTTCAGCATTTATAAATTAGACATCATAAATTACCATACAAAAGCTGAACTCAGTTTTTTCTAGAGATTGCTATATTTGGTAAACTGCTTCCTCTTCTGTAGCATGGTGGTTTTAGTTTTATACAAAGCCTCAGTACAAACCACAATGTTTCCTAAGTATAAATACATAGTACTTTATTAATTCCATTTCAATCCTAGAAACAGACAAATTTAAATTTCAAGTTTTTATCTTATAATTTGCTACAACTTACTTGAGAAATGTCTAAAATTATTTTCTAAGGTAGTTTATATCACAAGCATTTTCATAAAACTTACCTAAAGATGGCAACTGTCAAGCTCCCTACATCTCTCGGTGTTATCTGGTCAATGTCATAATGTTCCAGAGTGAAATGGCATGATTCTGTCCACCTCTAGGGAAATTGATGGGACTAGGAATAGTGATGCTTTTCTAAAAATCCCAGCAGGCAGGAGGACTGTAAAGAGCTCCAGTGGATAGAGAGGGCAGGGGGTTGGGGGGACAAGACTGGAATGCGGGGAAAGGGGAAAATGAAAAGGAAACAGGGGTGATGAGAGAATGGAGATAGGACATATTTAAAGAAATAAGGGAGAGCAGAGAAAGGAGAGAGGGGAGGGAAGCAAAGAGAAGGGCAGGAGAGGGGGATAAAGGAAAGAGCCAGAAAGAAGCAAGAGTGCTGGCCATGGTGGGTCACACCTTTAATTCTAGGACTCAAACCCAGAAGAGGGTGGATCTCTGTGAGTTCCCATCAGCTTGGTCTACATAGTAAGTTCCATATACATAATCAGGGCTATGTAAGAAGAGACTGTGTCGCAAAGAAATGAACAGACAACAAAAAAGCAGGGGGCCCAGGGAAAGGGAGCCAGAGGAGGGAGAGGAGGGAGAGCCTGTGTACAGTAGATTCGGAGTGTCTTCTGAAGACAAAAGTGGGTATGAAACGGAAGTCATTCCAGCTCTGAGGAGGCAGAGCAGACTTTAAAAAGCATGAACCACTGCAGAGATGAAGTCTTAAAGAAAATAGAGTGGTAGTGACAATAAACCCATAAAACTGTGTTGGCTTTAAATAAAATCTACAAGACAATGTTTTGGCACTTTCTCATTTTTAAATCAAATTCTTTAATGTCTGAATTGGTTTCCTAATAACTACATAATAAAAAGACATAAATATAGCTCAATATAGAGTCATAGAGAATATTCTGACAAAGAGCTTAGAATATTACATGGTACAAAACAAGAGCGAAATTGGCAGTATGCTGACCATCTTATTTCAACTGAGCTTGGAAACACGTTCTCATTTCTCTACAAACATCACATTAATTATTGGTAACAGATCTCTTGGACAGAGAAGGACGTCAAAATTATCAACTGGACTGCAGGCATTTATTAAGCGTGTGCTATGTACTTAGTCATGAAGTACTACTAAGTAAATAAAAGCTGCCTTCCAACAACTTTCCATAATCAAAACATAATAAACAGAAAGGAATACACAGTAAGATAGCAGAGCCAACAAAAGTGAAGACATACGATGCTGAGTTGTTTGAGATTAATAATACCTAGGATAGTAAAAACAATAGTTCTTGGTGGGATATATGATAGCTCTAAGAAAAGACATGGACTTCAGAATGGCAGCCAGTAGAAACATGTCTATTTTATTCAATTGCCCTTCATAAAAGCCTATAAACAACACATAAGCATGGATTCTGCAGAACAAATTAATACTGCTGAGGCATTTAAAATTTTCTCTCTAAAAGTTGTTGTTATTGTTGTTATAATTATATATGCATAGGTTTTTAGTGTGCATGTCTGTTTGTGTACCACATGTGTACCTAGTGCCTATGAGGACCAAAAGAGGGTATCAGATCCTCTGGAACTAGAGTCACAGGCAACTGTGAGCACCACATGGGTGCTTAGATGTGAACCTGGATCCTCTAGAAGATCAGGCAGTGCTCTTAACTTCTGAGCCATCTCTCCAGCTCCCCTCCTCTATCTTTTATTTTTAATACCTTCTCAGAAAACTCTATCAAAACCTACTCTCTGGCAAGTTGCAGAAGTCGTCCTCAGGCCACTATAGATACCTACATCCTGGTTCAGTGAGGTAACCCTTAATGTAGGTAACTCCAGGAGAAAACCAAACTTATTTTACCAGCACTACTTATTTATAACTGTTAAAGTTGTTTTCTTATTATAGGTTAAAAGTTATTGTTGTATCACATTTTGAATAAATTATTACATTTTTAGATGCATATTTTGTCAAAGGCACATATTATCAAGTTTTACCTTTATTGCCCTATTCACAAAATGTGTCCAATAAAAATTAGAATTCTATACTTGTACATGAGTTCTCAGCTTTAAATTTTCCTATAGTTCTGTCACAGTATCAAAACCAACAAAATGAGAGATAGTTAGAAGAAAAGAATTGTAAAGATAGTTCTGAAATAGATTTGAATCAGAATACAAACAGCCTCAACAGGCAACCCTAGATCTAAAGTATGGAATCTCGTCAAGTTACTCAGTCTTCCCACAGTGGCACAGATATCAATATCTGCACCTGTACAGTGACGACAACAAAATCTTACCTCAGAGTGAGTGTGAGAGTTTATGACTTAATTGCAGGAAAACACTTATTAGTGGGTCTACAATGTGAGGAATGTTCATATGTTATGATTTCAGGAGAATTTTGCCAAGATCTGGTCAGTGAATAACATGCTCTAATAAAAACAAATATATATGAAAGAAGGGAGTCAGCAGAATAAAGGAGGTCAGTCAAGTAGCCAGAGTCAACAGAATCAATCTGTGTGCTTAAGATAAGAGGTAAGGCAGAGTGAGAATAAATATTTGCTTAAATAAGTATGTGAAGAGAAAGAACTATATTTTATATTCAACAAAATTTAGTTAGCTTTTAATCACCTTAAAGTGTCTTTAAAAGGCGATATTAATAAGCAATAGCATGCCTATTCTAGTATAGGACATAGATTCTCCATCCATGGATTGTTCAGCTTGCATAAGTCACAGCTGATTGGGCACAGTCCCTATGGGCATGCCATTTCATCCAGACTGGACGGTTCATTAGTCATAATTACTATAACTGTACAGCAGAGACTGCAGTTTTATCTCATCAGACATCTCTGATCAAGCTGCTTCAATTCTGCTTCATCAGCATGTAAAGTTACATTATCAGAGCTTTTTATTTTCCAATCGGTAATTAACACAGATTATGCTTTTTATCAAAACATGTATTTGGCCTTCACATTTAACAGCCAGGGCCCTGATCTGACCACTGTTTGACCTCTGGCATTACAAAAGCACCTAACCAACATGAATCATCAAATAAAATTCAGACTGTTGTAGCAGAAATTAAACAAAGAAAAGAACTGACCTGTGTTAAAAGCATAAGCTGATTGCACTTATCGAAATCAAGACTGTCTCTGTTTCTTATTAAACGTTAAATTACACACCAGAAGAACACATCATACATATTTATTATTAGCACTGTCACTTATAAAAGACTCACCACAATTAGTGTTTCTCTCAAATTGCATGCTACATAAAGAAATTTCCTATGAAGCTTGAAGACAAAGTAATGTAAAAGACCACTCAGAAAGGTGAAAGAACAGAGGGAGAATAGATTTCATTGCATATTAAAGTGTAACACGCTCATTCCAGAAAAGGCAATGTTGCCAAAACATAGTTCAAATGTAGCATACTGAATGAAACTGATGTGTCAGGATTTTTTCCTCTTCCAATTTCTTTTGGAGAACAATAGGGGACTAAAAGGCCCAGCTCACTATCTTCATGTGAAGTGTTCACTGTAGGACGCGTGAACAATCATAATCGACAGTTACAGGCAGGCACGGAGGCTGCAAAAATCCCAGAGTAATTAGTGTTGTCTGAATGCAATGACATCTGTGTTCTCATGGTTCTTGAGACATGTCAGGCAATAAGATGTATATGAAATAATATGACAAGCATTGCAAATGCCCTTCTAAAAGGTCTTATACTTTGGGGAGCAGCTGGAGAAATAACACATGTCATCTTCTTTTGTAACCAATATATTTAAGATTAAAAGATCTAAAAAGATTTTTCTGAGTCATTCATTCCCTTTTTGTAAAGCATTTGTTCAGGATACAGTAATGTGCTATGAAAATAATCTGCTTCTTTTAAAACTTTCTTAATGTCTGTGATCCTGTACAAGGTTGAATACACCCCATTTCTGTCAGTCAAAATTAGGAATCTTATTTTTTGAGAGACCCTATATATATGCATGTATCAATCTAAAATAATCCTTTGGCACTGTATATAAAGTAACTTGTAATTTGTGGTAAATGCCTTAGGATTATGTTTACTTTTTTTTTTTTATAATGAGAGTTCAGTTTATTTGCATTAAGAAGTCTTTGTTTTAGGACACCTAAAGCTTTGTTTAATGGTGCCTATTGCAAAGCCCTCTCTCTCCAGGCTGCAGCAGTGTGTTTGAGCATGCACTTGCTCCAAGAAAGACATTAGTCATCATTAACAGAACCACTGACACCGAATCTAAGTGCCTCTCCACAATGACCAAGTGGCAATCATCTTTCTCTTACACTGTCACTGCTGATTAGGATTTTCTTTCATGAAAATTTAATTTGTTCCCTTTCTGCAGCTTTTTTTTTCCCATTCCTTAAAAAAAACCAATATATTCAAGAAGGTTACAAATGTAGTGTAAGAAGTTCTACCTCTAATATAGAGAATGATACAGAAATTCTAAGGTTCTCAGGTTAGATCTTTTTACCTAGGCGAGGAAAATACTAAGACAATAGTTTATCAACAGCTGAAAAAAAAAAAAGTGATGATCCCAAAAGGAATCTTGCATTAAGAATCTACAACATTCGAGGGTGGGAAGGCAGGAGTAGTTGGGGGGAGAAACACCCTCATAGAAGCAGGGGGAGGGGGGATGGGATGGGGGTTAAGAGTGGGAAACCAGGGTCTGGGATAACATTTGAAATGTAAATAAACAAAAATACCCAATTAAAAAAAACTTAAAAAAAAAAAAGAGAGAGAGAGAATCTACAAGCCCAAAAATGTAGCTAACTTAAGGGATCTGAATAAGACTTCCCTAATATTAGCTACACAATCCTGAAGCTTCTTAAAACACTTCTGGTAGCCATCATTCACAATTCAAATTTTGTCTGTATCTTAAAAACAAACCAGGATAGGAAGCTCACACAGTCATGTCACAATCAAGAAAATACTTTTAAGTACCAATACCTTCACTGTATGTTAGCCTACTGGTTAGTGTTTGCCTTAAAAGGGATTTGTAGTTCTGGGGACAAATGGAAGTGATTCATGTGGCTATGCAGGGTGCTCCAGGGCTAGATGATACTACAGATTAAACTCAGGTCTGTAGAATGTCACAGTGTTAAACAAGATATCATAACGATAAGTTATTTAAGGAAGTTTAAAAAAACATTTACTTTTCTGTCTTATTTCAATTTGTTTAAAGTTTGTAGGAAATGTAAACATGTGATAATTTGTAAAGATCCTGGAACAACCCCAACTCCTAGCTATAAATATTATATTCTTTTATACTACTTATGTATTGAAACAAAACAGATTGGTTTAAATAAAAAATAATCTCAAAATTAGAATAAATCTAGCTTTAGGCAAACTTGCTATATATTTGGGGTCACATGAATAAAAATTATATCTTCCCAATAACTATCTACATGAAATATTTTAAAAACAAAAAAAAATGCCATTCCTTTCTAAATTCAGAAATAATCATAATTCATCAAACTTTAACAATTAAATGACTTTCTAATCCTTATGTTTTACTATGAGAAATAATTTTACAGGTCAAATAGCAACCACTTAGCTACATTTACAAAGATTCAATTCTCCTTTTTCCCTCTTTTGTAATTGGTCTTCAATTAAAACTTTTAAAACTTAGGAATTTTAATGTATTTGGAAACAATAATTAATTAAATTTGGAGGCAGAACAATCACCAGTTTTGCTAGTCTAAATTAAAATCCTTATTTTGCTAGTCTAAAATAAAAGCAAAACCATATAACCTAACTTAATTATCTTTTTAGACTATGCTTAGAACTACTTGGGTCACTTCTATCTTTAAGAATATCATTCTGATACTGAAAATCATTATAACCAAGTTCTGATTTTCAGAGTTCCACAGAAACATCCAAATCAAAACTTCAAAAGGTTACAGTATTATAACTGCTTCCTACATTGCTGAATCTTATACATGTTCAAGAAGAGAAGTTTAGCTCTGTAACTTCCATTCCTCAACCTAAACCTCCCAGTCACTTGTCAGTTAAGGGTTGGGCGATTTATTGACCGCCTCTGGATGCATACTGTCAGTGCTGAAGGAAATATGAGGGAAGGTTGTCGCTACTGTTCTGGAGCTCATTGATAATGACATACCTGCCTCTGTCACCCATTACCCATACTACAAACTACTTAGACCTAACTGAAAAATCAATAGCCTACTTGCACTGGTTCCTGTGGCTGCCTCCTTTGATTGTCAGCTCCTGTCTAGGGTCAGCACTTACATGAAAGGGGCTGTGACTGCCTGATGCTTTCAGGACAACCTAACGATATGAAACTAGCCAACAGAACAGTAAATTCTGTCTCCCTGCCCTCCTCATCAATTAGGCTTTGACTAGGCTTGCCTGTAGAAACCTGACCTTTTAAGTTTAGGTGAATATGGACTAGCTGAACACACCATTGCCCTCAGCACTGAGCCAGGAAATCTACTGACAGGTTAAACAAAACAGAAGGTTGTAACTGTCATAATTTGCATTGCACTTTCACGCCAACAAGGGTGTTATCAGTGGGGGCAAGCCCTGGAACACACAAGTCCAGCACTCTTAAGCCGCACTACTCATAAATTTTCAAGTGAAGTGAGATAAAACGTAAATTCACAAATAGCAATGCATTTCTCATCTCTTGGTCTTTTCAGTTTGTACTTTGCAAACTCACAGAGTGCCCATCGACAACTCTCCTGGCAGCCACCTGGCACTCCTAAATGTACTCATGAAGGTCTACCAATGAACTTAGCAAAAACCTGAACTCCTCAGCCATGCCCACTTACGTGTTGTATCAGAAAGCACTATAGCCAATCACAATACAGCCAATAACAGATTGCTGAGCTATGTTTGAAAATGAGGATCTAAATAGATCACAACGTATTTTTTCTTGCATCACTTCGCTCCCTACCAAATATCCCTTCGTTTAGGAAAGCAAGGAATTGCATATGTGAGAGGAAGTGTTGAAATTATTTCCTACTATGATTCTCTGATATAGCATCTTTTACAGTTTGAGAGAAAACTAGGAACATCTGTAAATATCAAAGATGTTAACACATTTACGCCTGTCAAATCTGCTGACGAAAACAAGTGAAGAGCATGGGAAAGTATAAAAATTTCCTTCTTTAAGGACACATGTGAGAATCACTTCCTAGCCTGGGGACATATTTTAATAAACGACGAATTTAGAAAATCATGGCTTTGTGAAGCCATTTCTCTAAGAAGACACATTTTAAATTAATGGAAAACTTGAAATCCTTTGGCTTCAAAAACTGTTTATAAAACAGAAATCTTCACAAAGATATCTAAAGTCTGAACTCCTTCATTACTTAGGAAAAGTCCCTACCAGTCATGCTTACACCTTTAAACACATCTTTGTAAGAATACACAGCACACTTCATTGTAATAGTCCAGTTTTTACAAATAGCATCCTTAAACGTTCTCTCAAGTTGATCCTTTGTTGACCTTCCCAACTATTTGCAATTGAAAATGTGTGATTTTTTTTTAAACTTGTCTGGAAAAAAAAAAATCATCTATGGTTTTTCTCTTAAAAACTTTCACAACCCTATGCCACTGTAACACTGAAAGCCAAAAATTCACAGAAAGCATTCTGCTTAAAATAAACTCACCAAGTTCAACAACTTCTCTTACACTATTTGCTGCTAGATCAGACAGACACAAGAGATCACTTAATCCAAAACCTCCATTTTAAAACTGGAAATAGCTTACTGTGGTCTGCATATTTGCACTCCTAGCATTCAGAACGTTGAGGCAAGCCTGAGGTAAACAGTGAGACCCCATCTTATAAACAGTGTTTTAGGAAATGGGTAGAGATTGTGACTGGATGGGGGTCACCCAGACAGCTTTTGTTCCTCAAGCTGATCTTCTCTATTAAGACTCACAAAAGCATCCCTTTTATTTTATGTATCCAGTAGGTTATGTGACAGCAACAACCATACACTGTAAAAAAAAAAAATCTACTTATCTCATTCATTAATATTTACAAAGAGTTTTGGATAGATTTCAGAAAATACTGAAAAATTTTAGAGCATGTAAAAAAAAAGTTACTATACAGAACTAAATGTTAGGGTTAGAGGAACTGCTGGGTCCAGCTGGAACCTTCCTGACCTCACTGGTGATTAACTATGCATCTGGTGGCCTTTCGAGTCCTCTGTGTGCACCTAGCTGATAGCAAAGTGAAAGGGCATGGACAGTGTCTGCTCCCAGCAAGCAAATCACTTAGAAACAGTCAGAGCCACAGATCAAAGATTCTCCACTTTATCTACACTGATTTAAACCTACTAACGTGGATTTTGTCTACAGACAAAACAAGTTAGAGAATAAGAGAATGACTCTTTAGGATCCAAAGATAACAAGAGAAGATAGAAAGGGAAAATTCAGAGAAGAAACAGACTGGCAGAATTTGATATCCACAGGCCAAAGCAGCTGTTTTGTCTCCCAGCTATATTTCAGATGGTTGTAGGAAAAAGGTTTGCTTCCTTAGACCATCAAGCATTATTTCATTTCTACAACATATGTCTTGCGACTTTCCGTTGTTGTTTAGCTACTACAAGAAATCAGAGAAACCACCTTCTTGCATATCACTTTTACTCTAACTTAAAATATATAAAGGAAGATCAGATTTTTTTAACATTTTAATTAAAGAACAGGACATTCATTTAAAATGTTGTTATCTCGGGGGATATTAGTACAAGTCTACTGCTACCAATGACAGATGGAGTACTATAAGACCACTGATCATATAATAAAGTATATAGACTGGCTAGTTTTCCTAACTTGTAATAAAAACATACTCATATGATTTGCTTATCTAGTACTATCAAACATAGGTCCTCAAAAAATATTACATATGACCTAAGAGAAATACAGAGCAAACTTTAAAGCCATATATACTGAACTAAGCATACTTCAGTAATGCCAAAGTCTTCACCACTAAACTCATTAATATATTCCATTAACGTCTGATACTAAGCACATCAGACAGTAGATGCAGGAATAGCATCAAGATCCCAGGACATAAAGTGCATACAATGTACTTAAGTTGCAGTATTTTCATACACATATCACACCTTTGAGCAATAAAATCAACCTTCTGTTTTCTTTATCCTTAAATTTAGTATTAACTAATCCTGGTTTTTCTGTTTATACTCTGAAAGTGACATTAAATACAAGGTAAATGCTGTTCAGAGAGCAATCCATATATTATATGCTCAGCTTTAACAACTGTTAGACTTGGACCTACTACTTGAATTATTTTCTTTGAGATTACAGTGAAAGCCAAAAGTTATTAAAGCCAAAGCTATTTGGCAGGTAAAATTTAATATTTTACTCACAGTACAGTTCTAATTGATTCAAATTTTGTTTAAATAAGAAAAGAAAAAGGTAGCAACAGAAAGAAACATATCCAACTTTTCAGAACAGATGCTTATGTATGGGAAGAAAGAAAATAAATAAATAACAAAAAATGTACCTTTAAAGTGAGAAAAAGCTAAATGATTTCATGGCAATGTTAAAAAACATAGATAGCAATATAGTAAAGTTCAAATTCTTGCCAAGTTTGCTTCTGTGTTCGTGTTTTACTCCAGCTCTTGCACAATGGTTTTTATCTTTCAGTGAGGCAACGGCCATTTCCATTTGCCAAGCAGAAGTTTCCTACTTTAGTACTGTATATCTCAGTGAAATCAAATTATGTATAATTTAATGTGGTACACAATTGGATAGGTATTGCTCAATGTGAGTGAAAAATTAACATATTATATTTTCAACCTTCGCATTTTGATGCCAGGATTATAAATAGAATGGTCTAATCTGAGGAAATATCTCAGCAATGTAGGCAGTATAATGGAAGGTATATTGAAAACTCAGTATGTCCACCAAACAATACCCATAAAAACTACATAAAACTGCTGTGTTTTTCAGTACCTTTCAATAGATTTGCTGTGGAAAGTCAAAGCTATCACTTTACCTGACAGAACACTGTCTTTAGTTCACACTGTTTAAATACAAACAATACCCATGGGTTACCCATCAAAGAGATGCAAGGATTTTCTGTTATTTTAAAGCTATTTTATGAAACAGAATGAAGTATTTCAACAGAATGCTTGGCCATTTAAAATAATTAGTAAACAATAAAAATGAAGTACTCACAGCAAATATTCAATAACTGGGTATTACAAATTAATTACAGAGTAGTAATTATCACTACCTTAAAACATTCTGAAGAAAACTTCAGAGTTTTAGAAAATCACTTCAGTTGCCAGAGAATGACATATAATAGTAAAAAAGACTGGAAATAGTACAATATCCATAATTTTTAGAATATCTTGCACATATTTAAATTCAGTTACTTCTTCAAAATTTCATCAAACCAACACTAACAAACCATGTTAGTAATATTCTTATTCTTTCTTTCCAACTTTTACTGATAGCTTTTAAAATCAGAGAATAGTTTTTATTTCTGAAATTATATTTTGACCACAATATTACAAATGTTTTCCAAAAATCAAGTACTTTTATAACTATATCAATTAATTAAAAAAAATAAAGATGAAAATTGAGTCACTGTATAAATAGATGCATAGATTTTTGAAAGTTATACCAGAGATTAAGAATATATACAGGTGAAAACAGAATTTCTTTGCATTCTGAAAACTATAAGTACTTCGGAGACTTCTTAAAAAGAAAATAATTTAATTCTTTCTTGAATGTTTCTAAAATGTTTTTAGGAAATGGAGCTCGTATCATATAGGGCCTGTGAGCTCCTTGCAAAGACTGTGGACTACTGTATGATATTTCTATACCATAAAATATATACCTTTTAAGTCTCACTAATCTGATAAAGTAAGAAATGCACTCAAGTTTAACTAGTAAACATATCTTTAAGAAAAGATCAGCCCAGAATAAAACAGTTTAAGGATTCTGTACTCAGTGCAAATGTAAACAGGATTATAACTGTCAGACACATAGAAGCCCTGGCTGCACCATCCCTCAGCTCTGGCTGCACTGCTGCATCAGCTGTCCAGGTCCACAGTCACCCTGGAGCAACAGCTTCCTCAGCCATGCAGGGACATATGGAAATGACACTCAAAGGGCATTAGCTTGCTTATTTTTTCCTCCCAGACTGTTTTCCCCAAATGGAATGCAGGCTTCTTTCTCAGAGCACTTAAGCTGAGGCTAAGTCAGTGCTAAGAGAAAATATAACTGAATTCTCAAGGCAAGAAAGTTTCAAAAATGGGTTATTTGCTACCTTTCAAGAAACTTTGAAAAAAATCCAAATCCAACATTGTTTAGGATAAAATACTATGAGGTTAATATTCTAGCCTAATTGCCTATTATTTTTCAACTGGAAGAATTTTCAGTTGAAGTACTCTATAGGTTCACCACCTGATTATAGCACTATTCTCATACACTCACATCCTGATGCTAATTTCAACTGTGAAAAAAATTCCTCAGGTTTAAATACAGTCATCTTCTTTCAAACAATTTGTAAAAGTAGGTAACTTTTTAATTTCCAAATTCCAGCTCACACTGGTTTTGATGAAAAAGGGTTTACTTCACTATGTTTATTTAATTATGTTCAAGTAAAAATAAGATGCAATAAGGAGTAACTTATACTTCTGACTGCTTTCTGGACCTTAAATATCTACATAGCTCAAAAGCTAGTGGAGTAATTGCTCTAACCCAACTCAGTTTTTAAAGAAACAGGGACTAATGTTTTAAACATGCACATATTTTAGATTATAGTTACTAAAAACATGCCTACCTCAACACATTTCTAGATGTCCCAATTGTGATGATAGAAAATGTTAGGCCCAGAAAAGTCTGAAGGTTCTGCATTACCCACAATCCTGGGGGTGGGGGGAGACCACTCTCTATGCCCTCCTTCCTTTCAGAAATGTCTTACAGCCTGCCAGCCCAACACCACAGTTCTGGGCAGAAGCATGCTGATATTGGCACTGCCTAAACCAAACAAACAAGATGTTTAACAGTCAAATAAAATGTCCTGCAGTCTCCCTAATGAATTTGTCAGAGACCATCAGATTTCACTCCCCCTCCTTTGCCTCATTAACTCAAGTATGATGAGAGGGATTATAACAAGAGAATACAGATCAATCGGTCTGAAGACTTGAAGTGGCTTTTAGCCTCTAGAGTTTCTTTCTCTCTCGGTCTCCTTAATAGAACACTGCATCTCCAGCAGAAGGAGCTGCCACTTCGTTTTAATACACCATCAAGGAGCTGCTGATGGACTTCTACACCAACATACATAAAAGCAGAGGTGACAGGGGCTCTTCAATTATAGCCTCCTCAGATACCGTTTCCCCCTTCAATTATTTAACCAGGGATAGGAGCGGCAAACAGCAGAAGCTGCTCTCAGCCAAGGCAGTGGAGAGAGGTAAGGGGAGGGGGGTGCAGTGTTTGCTGGAAGTGTTTAAGTTTATTGCTCGAATGATGTTTCTAATTAGCACCACAGCGATAAATTAAAGTCGCCTTTGTTTAACTGATTTATTATTTACTAGAGCATCTACCTTAGACAGGGTAAATTGGTAATGAATTGTTTTTAAATCAAAACATTTGTAACGTTTTTATCATCCTTGCTTCTAGGAAGAAGTGGAGAAACGGTGGACAAGGGTGTGAGGAAACTTGCTCAGGCTGGCAGAGGTGAACGCAGTGGGCGCGCGTGTCCTGCAGCTTGAAGATGTGGCAGGCAGAGCTGGGACAGCCAGCGTCACAAGGGCTCCCACAGGCATCTCTGGCCACATGTGCTGCAGACCTGGCCCCTGGAGGATGTGGAGGAACTCCGCACCTGGGCCTGGTCATCAGTCCCCGCCCAGCACTCCCCGTGGGATTTATTCCAAGCTTCTTTTCCCTATGGCCCCATACTCCACGGGAGTGCACCCCTCTGGCCTGTAACACCTCCAAAGCAGGGACTGTAGAACGCCTAGTTACCCGGTTACTTGGCATGGTCTGGGTCCTGCAGCACCAGAGCCTCCCTGATCAGCGGTTTCCCGCGGGCCACAGCTAGCCGCCTAGTAGCGCCTTCATTCTTAGGAATGCCCATGAAACTACTGTCCCCGAGGCTCATTGATGCTTACTTTGCAAGGTTCTTCCCAATTCCTCGCTACTTAAAACGGACCCCAAGCGATAAATCCCGCTTGATTTAAAAAAGAAAAACCCAAATACTCTTTAGAAAAGAGCTTTAGCATCAAGGTGGAGGCGGGTCAAGTCTCCAGCCCTTCGGACCACCAAAGACTAAGAACGAATGAAGGGGTAGGGGATCCAAGCTTCTCATGCCAAGTAGAAAGAAATGTTAGCTTTCCCGGTAGCAACTGAATTCAGGTCCTGGTAGGTTTCAAACATGTAAGTCAAGCTCTCCTACGGGGTTTTACAAAAGTTATACATAGCATTTTTTTGCAAATCGGGCTAAACATTTTATTTCCCCTATGCATAACCCATGGCTTAAATATTATCTGCCAAATCAAACTAAAAATAGCCCTTAACTACCTGAGTGTATTAAGATGACTTAGAACCCTGACATCTTAAACTCTGAGACAAACTCACAGTAGCAAGTCAATCACCTTGCTGCAGCCCTTGTTTTTCCAAAAGTCCTACAAGGCAAGAATCACACAGCTTGTTAAGGATAATACATATTCTAAGGAACAAGAGTGACTGAGTTTCAGTGGGATGCAGGGGAGGAGGAAGGCCATCTGGGTAATCAATAACAGGAAAGTTATAGATTTCTGTCCCAGTCAACTCCTTTAAAAGCAAGAATCAATTATGAAAATAAAATTATTCTAAACCAGTACTGTCCGAGAGTATGTTCACAATTAAAGTCACAGTATTAAAAAATTAAGAAAACTTGAATTCAGGTTCAATTTTTTTCCTTCATCTTAATTTAAGTCTAAACTATTTTGGTAGCTTATTTCAATTAGCAAGTATAACCAAATGATGTACATTAATATAGATCTATGTTGTTTCTTAAAACTGACATATTTTCTCTCTAGTTATTGCTTAGTTCTTGTAACAGTAAAATAATGACACAAAGATATCTAAATCTAAATTATGAAGTAAGGATCAAACACCATATCTGGACTAGTTTTTGTCCTGTTCTGTATTTTTAACAGCATATGGAAATTACTAACAAGAGATTTATGGTTATAGACTGTCATCCTATACCCTCCTTTACACATACACAGCAACTGCTCCAGCTCCTGGCAACAATGGGATAGGAGGGAAAGAGAAGGGAAAAAACAAAAACTACAAAATTTAAGTCCTTTCCCAAGCTCCCCTCCCTGCTCCCATTGGCCTTCAAGCCAGACAATTTGTTAGAGTCTGCACCTTCTCCAGAATGTTCAGAGAATTAAAACAAAAGTGAAGCTAACTGAAACCACTACTACTTTCCAGGCATTGACTCAGCCATACCCAGAGAAGAATCCCTTCTATAAAGACTCCCCTTCTCTTCATTGCAACTGGTAAGAGAATAGGATAAAAAGAAGATGGGACTATCAAAAGAGTGAGAGCATTTGACTTTTGTCTTGTCCTAATTTCTTACACCCCCACCACCTTATCAAGTGCAGTGTGGTGGTGGCTGCTATGGTTCCAAGCTTCTCTCTCTCTCTCTTTCTCTCTCTCTCTCTCTCTCTCTCTC
>NW_022196898.1:35421752-35446978 GCF_008632895.1 Mastomys coucha | reverse complement strand
AGAGAGAGAGAGAGAGAGAGAGAGAGAGAGAGAGGAGAGAGCGAGAGAAGTAGAGAGGTAGAGAGGTAGAGAGGTGAGGGGCAGGTATCGGAGGAGAGGGGGGTGAGGTAGAGACTGCACACACAACCCAGAGGAGAGGAAAAACCCGGACTCCTTAGAACTGCACACCAGATACAACGTAAGCAACGACTTAGTCACACTAAAATAGGTTTTGCTAGGGCCAAAAGTATAAATAACGAGGCAGAAAAGAATATCAAACAACTTGCAGCAGCTTGCACCTAGAGAAAGGCAGGAAGAACCCACCACAAACCAACCAACCCAATCCAAACAACGCCTCCAGTAGGAAGCCAGGAAAACTGCTACGACACAACCCCCTGAGAAGAGAGGAGACTAACACGCTGAGACCGCGGGGCGTCTGCAAACCTCAGAGTGTGTGGCGGCTTGAGCTGTACTTCGCTGCTCTCCGGGCATTAATTACATCCTTCACTTTCCTTTTGGGGGAGGGTAAGGAAAGCATCACCTACGCTGAGTGAAGACGTCCAAACATCGAGGGAGAAGTTTCAGAATGAACCACTGAATGTTTTGTTCTTATTTTTAAATTTACTTTGGCACTTAAGACTTCATTTCCAGATATCTGGGCAATCGTGGCTGCTGCGGACATCTAAGCCTAGCCTATTGGTAACCCAATTTTTTCTCTCTCTCACAATTTCATCCATCTCTCCCGCACGAGGAGAGGCTCGTCTTCATTTTTGCAGGTACTTTTCCCCCAAAATAATATTTTTTCTAATTTTCTGCGGAAGGAAGAAAAAAAAATATTCCAAAGAGGGAAAAGAAAAGGCCAGCCGGCTCTATCATCAGCCGGTCAGCCCAGGTGGAAAGCAAGAGTGAAATTGGGGCTTCAGCCGGAACGCACCGCCTTTCCACAGCCGCAGGGCCACCACCAGTGCGTGAGCCTTGGATCCCTCAACGTATTGCGAGACGCCGGTGTACAGCCCGGACCTGTGCCCCAACATGATCGCCGCTCAGGCCAAGCTGGTTTACCAGCTCAATAAATACTACACCGAGCGCTGCCAGGCGCGCAAGGCTGCGATCGCCAAGACCATCCGAGAAGTCTGCAAGGTAGTGTCGGATGTGCTGAAGGAAGTGGAGGTGCAAGAGCCGCGCTTCATCAGCTCTCTGAGCGAGATTGACGCCCGCTACGAGGGGCTGGAGGTCATCTCGCCCACCGAGTTCGAGGTGGTACTCTACCTCAACCAGATGGGAGTCTTCAACTTCGTGGACGACGGATCTCTGCCCGGCTGTGCGGTGCTCAAACTAAGCGACGGGAGGAAGCGGAGCATGTCTCTTTGGGTCGAGTTCATCACGGCGTCCGGCTACCTTTCTGCGCGCAAGATCCGCTCGCGTTTCCAGACTCTGGTAGCCCAGGCTGTGGACAAGTGCAGCTACCGGGACGTGGTCAAGATGATCGCCGACACTAGTGAGGTCAAGTTGCGCATCAGGGAGCGCTACGTGGTGCAAATCACCCCAGCGTTCAAGTGCACCGGGATCTGGCCTCGCAGCGCGGCACAGTGGCCTATGCCCCACATCCCCTGGCCCGGCCCCAATCGGGTGGCGGAGGTCAAGGCCGAAGGGTTCAACTTGCTCTCCAAGGAGTGCTACTCGCTGACTGGCAAGCAGAGCTCCGCAGAAAGCGACGCCTGGGTGCTGCAGTTCGGTGAGGCGGAGAACCGCTTGCTGATGGGCGGCTGTAGAAACAAGTGCCTCTCGGTGCTGAAGACACTGCGGGACCGCCACCTGGAGCTGCCTGGCCAGCCGCTCAATAACTACCACATGAAGACGCTGCTGCTGTACGAGTGCGAGAAACACCCGAGGGAAACGGACTGGGACGAGGCTTGCTTGGGCGACCGTCTGAACGGCATCCTGCTACAGCTCATCTCCTGCCTACAGTGCCGCCGCTGCCCTCACTACTTTTTGCCCAACCTCGACCTCTTCCAGGGCAAGCCCCACTCGGCCCTGGAGAGCGCTGCCAAGCAGACCTGGAGATTGGCCAGGGAAATCCTCACCAATCCCAAAAGCTTGGACAAACTATAGAGTGCAGCAGACTGCGTGGAAAGCAACATAAATGGGCATGCTCTCTCAGAACTCACAACAACAGCAGAAACTCCGAAACACAAACTTTTATGTAAATCACCTGAAAGAACGGGAGTAGGCAGAAGACATCCTAATTAAGAAGCAAACAAAAGAGGGCAAGCCAACCAACCCCCCCAAAAAATCACATTCTTGCACAAAAATGATCGTTTCCTTCCAAACAATGTGAATTTAAAGATCGCACAAAAGAAGCAATCCGGCTTTGCCAACACAAAATGAAACCCAAGGTACATTTTTCAAATCAATGTATAGTAGCTTCCCTCTTTTCCTTCTTTATACCCGCCCCTCCTTGTTTTGGGTTGCTTGAATGATAGTCACCAAGTGAAAATAATTATTTAACTATATGTGAAATTTCTTTTACAAAGTTTTACTGATGTGAAATGTGTCTCAGTGCCAATGTCAATGTGCCCCTGCCTCCTCCTTTTGCACCTCTAACCCCCCGCCCTAAAATGTCTTGTTGAAACCAGTAAACCAGTAATAAAAATATTACTTTACATTGTAATTGGCTGCTTGCGGATGTTCTTGAATGAAGGCAGATGAGATCACTTTGTAACTTACAAGATGTGAACTTGAACTAAATGCAGGAAGCTTCCATTTGAACTCTGATTTGCAAACTTTAAAATACAGCATATTCTGGAGAAATAATTACATAACTTTCCCCTAAAATCCTTAGTTAAAAAGTAAAAGAAGGATTTTACTCAATATAACATATTTTATGTTTAAAGAAAACAGTGTGAAACAATAAATTGTTAATCCAAAAATTTAAAATAATAAAACAGCCTATTTAAAACTTTTCCACATATCAGGATATTTTTTAATGCTGTAAGAAAGGTTTTAAAAATCTAGTTCAAACTGTTCTTAAAATTGTTTTTTAAAGAATGAAGTCATTTCATGCTCTTTCTTCAACTATTTGTTCTTTTCAAGTTTCAACTTGTAATAATAAATAAAATTAGCAAGTAAATCAAAGACACCAAAAATAATAAAAGAGTCACTGCAATATTTCTCTCCTCTAGCAACTGGTAATATGAACAATTCAGATTTATAGCTACTTAGTTTTTTTTTAATGATTTAGTTATGAATGCAATAAACATGATCAATTTAATAAAATTTCAAAAATTATTTTGAATCTACTTACATATAAAGGCCTTAAAACTATTTTATGACCTAAATACTTACTCTGAAAATTTAGAAATAGGAAAAGTACCTTCCATATTCTGCTTTCTCAGGTAACAATCCAATAGACTCATTTCAATGTTTCATAATGTTTGATAAGATTTCTTTTATATGCAATAAAATAACTCTTTGGAATAAAAAATAATTAGTAAAACTGAAACTATCCTACAGAAACTGATTTGTTTGTTTTCTGGCCAAAGAACAAGATTTGATCATGTGAAGTAAAGAAAAAGAATATGTTAAATACTACCTCTAATATTTAAATTTTATTCTTTAAATTCATCCATTTTTTAAATTTTTTTTTAATCTATAAGTGAAAGATATAGAAGAAAATGTTGTAAAAGGCAGTTTTCTGATGAGAAGTCTGGGTGGGGGAGGGGCGTGTGGTGCTAAGAACAGGAGGACTAAGATTACTGAGCCCTAGGAAGGTCCTCAGGCTCTGAAACACCAGGTCACTTGACAGAACAGGCATAAGCTCTAGGCTGCCCTGGGAAAAGTAATTCTGTGTCAAAAATATAAGCTTAGGGCTACCTACTCTGAAAATACCTTTGACCTTTCAATGTACTTAGTACTGTGTGTGTGTGTGTGTGTGTGTGCGCGCGCGCGCGCGCGCTGTGTGTCTTCTTGTAAAAATAAAAACAAACTCATTAATTCAGTGCACTCACTAAATATTTTGAATAATAAAACAATTTATCCTCTAAGGAAAAGGTCTGAATTTTAAGAAAAATTTCAAAGGAATATGTTTTGAAATATAAAACAATAGCTACTCAGAGGTGTACACAAATCATTCAAGGCACAGTATTTGGTTTAAAAGGTTAAAATGTTTTCTTTAAAAATGACTAATGCCCTAAATAAAGCATTTCTACCATGAAACAGCACTTCTTCCAACTAGTTTACAAAAAGTTATTAAGTACTGACAAGGAAAAAAATTTCCAATTTGATATCTTCACATCCTTATTTAATACAAGTTTTAAAAAGGTTTTTAATGTTAAAAATGTTGTAGTCAAGAAAAGTGTTAGTATTTACAATAAAAATATCTTTTAGCATTGTCAATATTAAATCAAAGATCCTATCAATAATTTGCTGAAGTTAATTTCAAATATGTTGATGTCTGGAGAAATAGGTAGGTTGCAGTACAAGACAAATTTCATGATTAAGGTAAACTATCTTATGTTTTACAAGCAACAGAGAACGAAAGCTAATTTAATTATGCTACATAAAGACGATGAAAATTAAAAGCTACAGCTTCCTATAAAAGTACAAGTAACTTCAAAGAACCTGTTCTCAAAGGCTGACAGAGATCTTAATTTTGAAAAAAGTTTTTAAACACCATTGATCATATTTTAGACTTTAAACTATGTTTGTCCCAAAAGTATAGTAAACTATTCTGAATGAAGTCTCAGTCTCTCTGAAGTTCTGAAGCGCCCCGAATCAGAGTTTAAGTCATTTTGGTAACCTTTCATAATGAATTTATAACATATTTTCAGACACTTTAGCCATGAGACAAAGTACAAAACATTGCTTGGTGATAAAATTTCAGAAATCAAGTTTTCTCTGTATTGGATTCACTGATTTATCTAACTGCAAACAACCGGTTCTCTCAAAGCTTTCTTTTCATGGGGTCCAGCAAGTTCTCCCTGAATCCAGACAGGGATATGGAAACAAAGTACTTGAAGCAAACATGTCTAAGATAAGAAATGATTTGTCTGTAAAGCTCAACAAAATTATAACATTTTTTCTCAAAAGGTTTTTAAAAATATTTTCAAATTATAAAGATTTCACAATTCCACATGATTCCAAAACTGAAGAGGCTACTAATAAATAGAATATGTGCATACTGCGTGCGTACACACACACACACACACACACACACACACACACTACAAGCCAGTAAAATTAATTATTCCATTTTTCCATTTGAAACCACTACTCTTTCTACAGGACACTTACTTGGTTATTTTTCAATAAACTGCTTCCTCTCAGAACAAATTATACCACTTACTTTCATAAAATCAACATTATTTTGGCTTTATGACTGTGTTAAAAAACAGAAATGTTTCTAAGTAAAGTAAAATTGCCATGGTCTGAAAAGTAATCAAAATACCTTCGAAAGGGGAAATTACATTTTCATTTAAGAATAGGAAATTATGCAGTGCCTTGTAAAAGCTACTACAGGTAATGGGAAACAGAGGCATCACACTCCGGCAGAATACGCTCACGTGCGCCAAAGAACAGTAAACCATGGGGACAGAGCAAGCATAATGATATATTGGCGTTATATCCAGAGAATATAAGGGCTAAACAAAACAATTCTACTCTCAAGCTCACTGAATTTTTGTTGCTTAATTCATCCTGGACCCTTTCAGGCAGAATATATTTATAGACAATGTTCCCTGAGGCCTCTTCCCCGGAAGAACTAATGATAAATGCAATTAAGTGGGAATTGTTTTTGAATTTAAAAGAACATAAGTAATCTAACAAGATGGTGAAAGAGTCTTAAGCTAGAACCGATAACTGCTTTGTAGTAAGCACAAGCAGTTCTCTGAGAGCTTTGAACTAAGCTTATGAGAGTTTACCAATTCCAATTTTAATGTGTAGAACACACTAAACCATGATAACAAAATAAATAAATAACCCCTTCCCTCCCCATCTTCTCACCTTTGGGTCAATTTTCTTGAAGTTGGGATCCTCTTCATCCACCTCAAAATAGAGTTCAGAGGAGGTGACAGAGAGAGTGCCTTTTACTACAACAGAGGGGGCCACAAGCTGAGCTGGAGTGCTCAGGCTAACAGGACCTGCCAAGAGAAAAAGATAAGCCATAGAAGTTAGAATCAAATTTTTCAAAACTCAAATTTGACCAAAAATAATATTTAATTTTTGAAAATTCTTACTTCTAAGTACAACACTGTTGAGCTCTATACTTCTCTATTCTGTTCATACAGAATCTATCTCTTAAGATGCAAAGTTCAGATTCTCATAAGATTTATAACAGGCAGTTAACAATAATAGTAAGCTAAGAAGCAATTATCTTCTAGGGAGTGTGTAAAATGCTGGTCTAATCTCTAGGTAAGAAGGAGGCTCTGCCTAAATAAGGACATCCACCTTCCATTTAGAAAGCCAGCCTCAGGCTACCAACAACGTAGAATAACAACCAGGAGCAAGGAGGCCTCAGTAGGCTTCCAAGGCCAGAGGTGACTTCAGAGCTTGGCTGAGACATGAACACAAAAAAGACTAGCTTTGTGAGTGAAGTGTTTGGCAATCCTCTGATAAACCATCTTCTGTGATAAGATTCTGGACCAGCTTTATACAAAACCTCTTCTATGGTAACTTGCCCCCCATACAAGACTGGTAAAAATATTTCTTCTCAAACTGTCCTTTCCAGTGTTAAATATTGCTCAGTGCCTCCAAATCTAATATTAGTGTAGTTCAGGGACTCTGGGAGTAAACAGCTGGAGGGTGGGTTTCCAAGTGAATGAATTTTTATTGGAATAATCAAATCTCCACAGGGCTTATCAAAGAGACAAATCAGACTGCTACTGAAAACAATAGATGCACTATAGACAGAACAGCTTAAAGTACATTAGAGCTAACCCTAAAATAAGCTGAACATAATTATATAATACATACATACTTAGAGATAGATTCAGAAGGAATTTGAAATTCTACAATTTCTCATTGTACAAATCCTGTATTTTTTTTTTTTAAAAAAAAGCCTAAGAGAAGAGTGGCATTTGTAATTCTGAATTAATATAGTGCCTATAAACAAGGTGCGCCTATTCAGGTAATCAATGGATGAATAAGTGTTTCAAAATTCAGATGAATTGACATTTCCATCGATTGTTTGAAGTGTGAGGGTCCTTAATCTCACATCAATCTTAATGTGTGCCAGTAGGACAATAGAAGGGATGCTCTGCAGAGATCAGAGCAGGTTTGCCCTCTATTCCCAATGTACAAACGCATTGTGTTTGCAGATGGGAGCAGAGGCTTCAGCACAGCCATGATTTCCCAAAGCTCAGCCCTGTAAATGGATGGAATAAGCAGCTATGTGTTCTTTTGCTGTCTCCTTTTGCCCTCTGTACATTAGCATGTAATCCTGAGAAGAAATAACATTTTTTCAATCATTCTCAGACATTCAATTACAGGGTAAGCAGACAGCTGCAGAAGCTGGGGCAGCCTAGGTTCTACAGAGGACCCCTGACAATTTCCACTTCATTTCTAACCCACACCACTTTATTAGTGTGGATTACTTCTTAATCCCATTGCCATTGTCAAGATTATATAATTAAACTCCCTTTCACCTCTATTACTGTGAGAACCTATCGTTAGTCATAAGAATAGGGGTAAAGTAAAAAAAGGAGATGGATAAGTAGATGTGAAGAAAATACCAGGACAACAGTATCCTCCTTAGCCTCCATTCCCACTATAGACCCTTTAACAAACGCACTCCGATGAACTGAATTCTATGTTGAGAGGTTTACAGTCATCAAACAGGGTAATCAGCCTCCAGCTTTGTTTTCATTTTGCATGGCAGCACAAGGTTGAAGGTATATTGCCAAATAAAAGCTTTCAAATGTGTATTCCCTTAAATTCATTGCAATAAAAACTATATAATTTTCACATATAGAAACTATGTGCTTTTTCATATTTTCCTCAAGAAACAACAACAGTAATAATAGCAATAATAATAAAAAACAATCATAAACATTAGAGGTAAAAAGTCATCTATGGATGACTAAAACTTCAGCCTAAACAAGTGAATTTTTTTTTCCACAAGAAAAATAAAACTGAGAATTTCCTAAATATAAATCAAAATTCCTATACTATAAAAAATGTGTGATTCCCAAGGAATTTTTGAGGCTCAGTTTTTCAGTGACTTACTTGTATATTCATTATTTCCCTAAAAGTCTATGTTTAAAGCAAACTGCCTCCAAGCTTTGTTTACAAAACAATGGGCAGAATTTCACTTATAATCCTCATTTTATAGAGTATGGCAACTTCCAAAGCCTGCATGAAGCAATTCTGTTGTAGCTGCTTTCAATATTTTTTTGTTTCAGTGGAAATTATATATAAAAGAAAAAGATCAGGAAGATCAGAGGGCTAGGAAGAAGAAAAAATAAGAGCAAATTATAGAAGATGAAGGGAGAAACATTGGGAAGAACAAAACCAATTTCTAGTTAATATAATTGTGGATGTAGGCTTGGTAGTCCCAGTGGTCACAGCTGAAAAAGTAAGTAATTAGATGCTCATTGTCCCAGAGCCAGCTGAAATATCTGCGCAGCCACTGAATTACCGGCAAGATTCTCTAAATCTTTCTCATCCACGGATGACAGAGTATCGTCGTCGCCTTCCAGGAGGGCCTCGTTTTCAGAGTTCTGATTTCCTAAAGCCTGACTCTTGATGGACTGTTTTCCTTTAGCAAGGATGTCTTCATCTGCAGCTGAAATGAAAAGGAAACAAAGCTGTCCATCAGCCCTGGAGAAACACTCTGGCAGAGGGGCAGGGCCGTGGAAAGAGTAGGTAGCCAGAGATGGCCAATCTTTTATACAGTTACCCACCGTGGGTAAAGTGACCGGGATGGCACACACGCTCCTTCTGACAAACTCGATTCCCCAAGCTAGTGTAATGTTACCCTGAACAAGCACCCTAATCCCATTAAATCTGACCCTTGCACTGCTCACCCTGCCATTTATTTACTTATAGTTAGGGCAGGAAAGGATCCCAAAGCAGCGCCCCTCCCCCACGATTTGTTCCTTAGTGGGAAAAATCAGAACCTAGTCGAGGAAACAATATATAATTAACATGGAAAAATAATGAGTAGCCATTCATTTCACCGAATAGATTACATTGGCGTGTATTTGAAAGGGGTCAGGGAGTGTCCAGAAGAGTGGTCAGCGCTTGGGGACGAACACCAGCCAATGAGGATGAAGGCCCAAACCCCAAAGCCCTATGGGATACTAATAAAAGTTCCAGCAGCGGCATTCCGTTCTTCATTCCCCCCTCCTCCTGACCAAGGCCCTCTCCCACATTTTCACACATCCTCCCCTGCCTGTAACACTAACACAAATATGGAGAGGGGGGCATTGTAGCAAGGAAGCAGAGGCTCCCCACTCCCTCCTCTGCTGTTTAAACTAAAGGGCTAAGACACCCCGGGGGCAATCATAACAGCACAGTAGGCTGAGAGGCTTCTGGGCAAAGAGCCTCCTGTGGCCTCAAGACTAGGCAGCAAGACCAGGGAAGGAGGGGCAATTGAACCAAAGAAAGGAGTCAGCTTGCAGCTGGAAGGCGAGCGCCAGAACCTTACAGTTGCTCTCCAGCGCCACTCTGGTGTTCCGGACGGGCAGTTTTCTCGGGGGGTGGTGGGAGGAGGAGGAGAAGACAAGCAGCTAGGGCTTGTTTGAAAAGCTCAAGAAATGTTGTTTCTTTCCTAACCTTCAATTTCATAGAATGTTGCCACAGAAGGTAAAGTTCAGGAAGGGGTTCTAGTAAGGAAAATCCCGGGAGGTGAAGCACCTGATCACCCAGGCCTGAGCTATTGAGGTGGAAATCTGATTGTTAGTTTTTTTGCCTCACCACAGTTTCTGCCCAGATATAAGGCTCAAATCCCGAAAAAGAATAAAGCCGGGGTTTAGAGCAGCGGTTTGCAACCTCCTGGGGGTCGCATATCAGATATTCTGTATATCAGACATTTATACTACGATTCATAAGGGTATCAAAATTATAGTTATGAAATAGCAACAAAATAATGTTATGGTTGATCACAACATGAGGAACTGTATTAAAGGGTCGCAGAATTAGGAAGGTTGAGAGGCACTTGCTTAGAGTGGCTGTTGACCTACAGAACTGATGCTGTGTGTGGTTACCTGCTTATCTCAGCAGATCAAAGTATCTTTGGTTATGGCTAAGGATCATGGTCATGGTAAAAGGTTTATTTACTATTTTTTTGTGGTTTAATCGTGCATATCATTAACATGCAGTATTTATGTCACTAAACAGAATTTTGGGCTTTTATATTAAATAAGGAAGTCATGGGAAGAAATGTTTTGTATTTAGCTTTGAGTACATTCTACAGGTAAATAATTTTTCATTTTTTTCACTCTATAAGAGAACACAGTAAGGTATACAAACATAGAAACTCAGTAAATATTTGAAAAGTTTAATATTAAACATTAAAATTATTTTATATTTTCCAAACCTAAAGGAAATGTACCAAAACCTATTACCTTTTTGGAAAAACAACATTATGGTTCTTTATCTTTGTTTAAATTAAGTACATATAGATTCCCTACACTAAAATAAAAATTGTCTTAATAAAAACATGATCTTTCAAACATAATCAATTTGACTAAACAAACAAACGAACAACTCTGACCACTGAGAAACCTAAAAGGAAGCACCATCTGAGCTTCCTTACAGATTGAACTGTAAGACAGTTTCATTTACCAGTTAGGTTTTATGACTGAACTGGTGCGCTACATCCTCTTCATTTTCGTGATTTATAACTCTCTTCAAAGCAAAAATACGACTAACAAGGATATTACATAGCACTTACCATATGCCACAGAGTGTTCAAATTATTTTACATATTTAACTCATTTAATTCTTAGAAACCTGGTAATTCTTCAATTTCAGATAAGAAAACAGAGGGCTTATATCATTTGCCTAAGGTAGAAGGACCCATGACAATGACAGTCAAGATGCAGACCCAGGCATGGTGGAACTAGAGTTGGAAGTCAAGCCCTGGTCTGTCCTGCACCAGCTCTTAGACAGAAGAGAGCAACAGGAAAGGAAAACTACTATGCAAAGATGAATATTGTTGAATTAAAGAATTCTTTAATTCTCTGCTTCTCATAGTAAATTTAGAAGATGAAGTAAGAATTACAAGAAGTAAAAATAACTTAACCTGAGTTTGCCTGATAGGTATCAAATGCATGAGAGACAAAGCATCATGCACATTACTTTCTAGAGGGTCACTGCCATACGGATCCCAAGGCACACCAAGTTTATTTGAAAAAAGAAAACTGTTTAATCTGCAAACATTTACAAAAAACACAGATCATGGTAGCAATGTGCAATGGTTTAAAATAGCTCGGTAAATAAATTCATTCATTTTAAATGGCTACTAAAAATATAATGTGTTATACCTCCCAACTGGGATTTGAAAGTTTTAAATATGTTCTCATCACGCTGACTCATAGTAAAACAAGGTACCTTTTGAATTAAATAGTTTCATGAAAAAAATTTTGTACTAAACTGTACTCAATGCATACAAACACTCACTTTAATTTATTTATTTACTTATTTTTACAGGCTCAGATTCTGGAATTGTTCAATCTCAACTGAAAACCCTCTTGTCATAGAAAATATGCAGCTTACTGATATTTAGAATGGCTTTCCTGTAATTAACTCCCCCTTGAGGATTTTAAGCTAGCAGCAGTAAAATTACCAACAGTACTCTAATACACACCACATGCTCTGCTCTGCAATTCTCAGTGGTCTAATAGCTTTCTGCTAAAGAACTTTTTTTTTTTACCTTCAAAATTAGAACAAAACTTTCCCAAGCATAAAATAAAAGATAATTATCATGTTTATATGTTCTAGGAAAAGATGTCATTTTATCCTTCATTTGTTTTTTTTAGGCAATCAACAATTATAAATAAGTATCAAATATTCTGAAGTCTAAAAGCCTAACTGGATGAAGTTAAGAACATACTTGTAGTTCAAATTTAAAGTGCAAGTCAGATACTTCTGCTATTAAAAATTTTTAATGAACATGACCATTGTTCATATTTTAATAATTTAACTGATACATTTATCTGATGCCATATTTCATTTTAATATTTATACTAACTTAATAATTAATTACATTGTTATACAGAATTAAAGAAGGTTATCCAAAGTGGTATCATTAACATATCTTTACTTCACTGAAGCTAAGCAAAGCATAAAAGAAAGGCTTGTCCTCAAATTATAAAATTCAGGATCTTAGGAGGACAATATGGACATGAAATGATTTATCTGTATAACACAAAGCAGGTAAGATTGAAATATAATAACAATAAACATAGGAAAATATTTACCTACAACCTATGAATCCCTTTTTAAACATCCACTAAGCAGGAAACAGGAGTCTCCAGTGTCCAGTCTCCAGGGAAAGATGTTTATGTGTTAAGAAAGAGCTACTTTGTTTCAGAAAATGAAATTATAAACAAGCTATACGTTTGATATCAAACATACATAGTATGACATTGGTAGACATGCAATGTGTTGTAAAGCAAATAGTGTAACTGTATTCTCAATAGCAACACATAAAGAGTATCTCAGTCAACTATTATCTTGATCTAATTAGACCTTCTCTATAGTTAATTTCCTTAGGGTTTCCAGCCAATAAAATATACTCCAGAAAAACTGCCTGAAAGCACAAAGAATAATTTTTAAAAAAATAATCCAAGCAATATCCTAGTAATGTTGGATTCTCTGTAAGTTATAGATAGAGGATGTAGTGCATACTGATCCTATAAAGGAAACAATAGTAAATAATATTGCTGAAACTACCAGAAAAAGGATCACATCTAGGATCTTTCCATGATTTGACATTCTTAGGAATCCAAATTATTAGTATCATTCTATGCATTATCAACATATTCTTAAGGCTATGTTAAATATCCCTCATAAATTTCCATCATCATGCACACTCTTTACAAAATAAAAATGTCTTGAATTAAATTGTATTCTGGGGCTAACCAGTTGAATTAAAAAAATATCTTCTTACTATTTAAACATATTTTACACGGCTTTAAAGAAAAAAATTTCCATTATATCTAACAATAAACTTTTGAAGACAATGTATACTGACATGAAAATCCAACGAGTCCTCAGTTAACTGAGGCTGTAGTCATGTATACTCCAAGAATTACATTAGCCCTTTCTTAACTCAGTTTCTTTATCTTTAAAGAAGAAGTTAGACAAGACTTGAGCCTTAGGAACCTTCTAGATATAAAATTCTCAGATCATAAATAAGTGCCACGCAGGACTCCATGCATTGGAATTGTGTGAGGAACCATTATGACAGATTTCTAATACATTTTAAAACTATAAATAGAATAAAATGTCAAGAACCAAATGCCCATCTTTTCTTCCTGATGTTACTATGCACAAATAACATTTAATCATAATATAAAATATTTACTTTAATTTTAAATCATGAAACTGCAAAGTTAAAAGAACCTCCCATTATAACGTGACTTTTATAAATAACCAATTTGGAGGGTCTCTGTTTGAAAAATTACCTAAAGCTCTTTTCCCCAAGCAAGTTAATGTGAACTTGGGAAGGGCAATTAAATTGTCAGAATTAAAAAATTTGTTTTTAACTAGAAGGTAGCCAGAAGTAGAGTCATGGGGCTGGTATTGATCGCACCAACAGAGGACATCACTCTTCAGGTATTTACTCTGCCACCTTTACACCAGAGGCTTTCCTTCAAACCAAATCAATCTATAAAAAAGATGGCTCACACTACCCAAATCCATCACTAATATCCAATGGCACTTCTATTCAGATACCTTTCTTTAGCAATGATAATGCAGTTCAAGAGGTTCTAAGAGTCTACATTTTTAAAATGTTTGTCTTTTTTGTTAAATAAATTATAAATAAAAGTCATAAAATGATATAACACTAACAAAGCAGCCATGGAAATATCTATTTCTAAATTCAGTACTGAACTTTATAGCATGTATCCATGTTTAACTATAATTTTAATTGTTTTTGGCCAGAGCAAATGTTTTATTTTGCATACACGAGTCTTACGTTTGATAGCTTCCATTGTGTTTTGCAAATTATTCAAAGACTAAATACCATAATTAACACAAGATCAAGATTGAATGTCAATTTGATAAGTTATGTGATCTCATAAAAACCAAGTTAAAAATTTAAGCTCTTTCCTTATAGATATATTAGCATAAATTAAGCTGACATCAAATATAGTAACATTTGTATATAATCATATGTTTTGTCACTAGAGGTAACAAAAACATACAAAGAATAAAGTATAGCTTATATATTTTTATGAAATATTGTTCTAAATATGCATTTAACATATTAATATTATTATATTAAGCATACTCCATGTCTTAGTTCTAATACTACTGAGCTACAGATTTAGGTGCTTTTTAAAAATAAATTATTCACGCATTATATGATTAATCATTATACAATTTATGTAAGATATTGTAAATAATAGAATTGCTTAAAGTATCTTAATTCTATCAAATACAACTAAAGATAAATAATATTGTATTCATATTTAATATCTACAATAAGAATAATGACAGCTGTGCCTAAATCAGTATGAAAGTCTTAATTATGTATTACTAGTTAATATTACTAAAGGTGCTTAGAATTTAGAAAGTTAGCCATTCATTTTAAAAGGTGAAGTTCAAGTTCAACAGTAATTAAAATTTATCCAGTAAAAATTATATAATACTTCAAAATGGTAAAATTACTTTATGACTCTGTATTTCACCTATACTATGGCATTTTGAATTCAGTTACTGGTATTTCTCTGCTAAAAGAATTTCTCTGGTAAGTTGAATAAAGAAAAATCAGCTTCCAACATGCAATTTTACAAAAGAAATCCTACCCTTCCTGGTAGAAAAGGAAACAATATATTTTTGTTAACATGGACATCAGAACTCACAACTTAGTATTAAATAAGAGTTTAGAATAAAAAAAGTTATTAAATTTTAAATTTTAAACATCTGTGTGGTTGAAAAGGATAAAATTGCAAACAAACTTTTCTTAATGAAAAGTATTACTAACCAAAAAAAAAAAAAAAAAAAAAAAAAAAAAAAAAAAAAAAAAAACCACAACCCAAAGTTTAAAAAAAAAGAGGATGTATGTCTGGAATCTGTGCCACCACACTAAAAGACCCTCACGGCGGCGAAGTAGCCTAATTACTTCTTCATCTTGTCCCCTTCCCACCCCCTGGAGTTGAAGGCATAGGCCCCGAGACTATTACTGCTTTTAGATCACTTTGTTATTGACTATTCTCGGTATGATCATTTATTTTAACAGACTGATGTCACATTTGGTGTTATATCTGATGACATATTGTGGACATTTTCTTCCAGAAATGGCTCTTTAAGGATGAGTGCAAGAGGTTAAATGGCCTGACTGAGGCCAAACCCAAGACTACAAATTTTTAATCTAAATTCTTAATATCATCACCTGCATTGAAACATGACCACATAAGCACATATAATTTCTTTGTACCAGTTAGAAACAATAAAAAAAAAAAAATCAATGAAAATTCTTACCATCTTTACTTACTATAATTTTACATTCATTTAATTATGGTATTCACTGTCATTTCATCACAAACTACAGCATGTTAAACTAATATCCTAATGAGGGGGAAGACTATTTCTATATTAACAACCTTATATTTTGTTTAAACAAAGTAATTTTAACATAGAGAGGGGCATTTCCACATTAATATATTTAACTGGCTTTTAGAATTTTATAAAATAGTAAAGGTCATTCTCTGATTAAAGAAAGTGTATTTTCAACTGCAAGAGACATTTTGCAATTGTTTCAGCTATCAGACTTCCACCTAAATTGAATCGCCACTGTGTGCATCATAACAAAAGGAGGACATGTTTTGTTCAGCACTGAAAACAAGATGGTACAGAAGAGGAACATATGAAAATGTCTATTCTCTTGTCCATGAGTCATCAATCACAACTGCAAATCAAGGTTCAGCAAGTACCAAGACACCTATGTGGGCACTTAGTATCAACCCACGGCTGGAGGAGAACTACCAGATAGAACCTAGAAACCTATTTGGTTTAAAAATTCTGTGTGCTCATGGGTTTATAGTCAGGCTTGCAGGATTAATTTATTCAAAGCTGAATATGTTGCTTAAAAGGACAAATTCTGAAACAATGGGTTTATGTTCCTAAGCTTTGTATTTGTATTGTAACAAATAAGTAAACTTGACACCATCATTTTGTGGGATCCTATACAAAATGTATCATCCCCTTAAACCTTCGTGGGGTGAGACACTGTGAAATGTGCTGTTAGACATTCTGCTGTGCTTGGTCTTTAAGAAGTTATGCTCTTCATCACCAAGTACTGTACCTGCTGCTATTAGCAAGGAATGGTTTAAACACTGACCATGTTCCACGGCTGTTTTTAGTGTTGCTTCAGGATGTGTCGATCCTAGAGGGTTACGCACAAATCGTCGCCGGCGCCTCAAGTCATCTTCCCAGTAGTCAAGGCGCCAGAACTCACGAGGACGACTACAATGAAACAGAGACGCCACATATGTTAGCAATTATCAAACAGCGTGGAAGCACTGACTCTCTGCATAGAGCTCTCCTTGTTTGCTCTGCCTTTCCCCCTCTCCTTCCTCTTAATTCTCCCTGCATCTCACACTCTGCTTCTGCAATCTTTAACTTAGATATGTCCTTGAAAATAACAACATCACCTTCTAGTCTAAGGAACTCCTTTCCTTTTCTTGGAAGGTGAAATGAGCACTAAATATATCATCTGAAATGAATTGCTGACAGTGTGATCAGTTTCCCCACACTCTCGTGGCATGTGCTCTGATCTCAGCCTCATTTCAGCCTCAGCAGGGCACCTTTCTCTGTGGCTGCATTTATAAACCAGAATAGGGAAAAGGCTATTATAAATATGGTATAGCATTACCTATATTAATCAAAGTCTGTCCCCCTTCATTTTTCTTCCTAATTTGTGCCTTTTTGCACAAGGTCAGTAAATCATACGATGAATTCTTGGTCCAGAAAGTGTTAACTTTAATGAATATCTCACTTACATGGTTATGTATGTGATAATAAAATATTACTCTGTTTAGATGTGCAGGAATTTAATTAAAATAATCTCTTAAAATATTCATTACATTTAGCCCCTGAGGCTTAGAACAACACAAGAAAATGCATTTCTTTTCCATTTACTGTTTTTAAATAAACCATTCTTGTGGAGTGAAACAGCAATCTATTTTCAAGCAAATCAGATTGAATTTCTGTTTTATGTAGCCTGTTATTCTATTTAATTAAAAACTACATGCTATATGATGTGCAATAATTACTATATTTAAAGCTTACTTTTGGAAATTTATTTTTTAAAATCCAAGTTCTATGATATTTCCCCCAATTACATAGATCTTTTATATGGCAACACATAAATGTCAAGTTTCTCTGCTGTTAAATGCCCACATCCTAGCATGCTGAAAAATATTTTATGAGGAAAATACTAATATAGAGGTTTATTTCTGTTACAGAGAAAAAAATCTCTGGAGAATATATTTATTCACTAAAGATGTACAGCATGAAAACCTGTGAGTTTCAAAAGTGAAATAAAAACATAATCATAATTAAAACTTCTGCAGGAATGACTAATAAAAAACAAAAATCTTACTTGTATTTCATGAGCTAATAAAACTGTACCTGTCAGCTTTGACAAATTAATACTCTTTACCAGCTGACGATCCCAAAACACCCAAATAAAGTCAACCTCGGTTTAATGCTTTAAAGATACCATCTATACAAAGAGGTTTGTAACTGGTATTGATTATTGGTTAAAAGTTAAGTTGTAAAAGCACAGATAACAAATAGTACATTACTTAAAGAAAATACTTTAAAAGTTGTAGGAATCCCATAACCTTTTCAGAGAATATAAAGGCGACAAGAACATTCCTTCGTTGATTTTGGTCATGCATGAGAAGGAGAAATAATACCAAAATGAAACACAAAACTGTGTGAGCACTGTGGTCCTCAAAACAGAAAACTAGAGGTCATTTCTCTTTCTTTACTTCATTGTTTGGGTACCTAGTTTAAATAAAAACTAATACAGCAATATCATTTCAAAATAAATGTACAATATATACAAACTAGGTACACAAGGACAAAACAGTTGTTTGAACTCAATTAATGATGTAAAATCCCCCTTAGTTGAGAAGGAAAGAGGCAGTACACAGATGGTTGTGTGCAGGGCTTTGATAGTCAAAGAGCTGGGATAGGTACTTCATCATTCTGCCTTCCTACATTTATCTGTTAAAATTATTATCAAATATCAGCCAGGATGCAGTATGAACCCCAGGCTGCTCCTTGTCTTTTGGGGAATGATACAATGAGGTCCTATTCATCAGTGCAGCAATCGGCACAAGTAATTAGTTCCCTAGACTGAGATTTGCTATAAAGCCTATTCCAGTCAGTACTACAAACATATGATGCTGCAAAGCTAATGAAAGCTGCTAAAATTTGTTAACCTTTTCTATCATCAATCCTTCTAATACCCTATGCTTCAGTATTATACAAAGGTAGTAAATTATTAATTTGTCATTAATTCATCTTTCTACATTTTCTGTCAAATTAAATGATGTCATTCTTCTTGATAACAATTAAAATTGTAAGAGATGTTAACTAACTATGATAAAATTATTACTAAATTAGGTAACAAAAGATTCCACTATAATGCAAACAGTGAAATCAAGTCCACTGTTTACTAAAGTTGTTAATGTTAATATATCAGAAAATTTGAAAAATTATTAAAAAAAATTCTCACAAATTGGCCTGTAACTATTCAATGTGAATATTAACCAAAGTAAAAGGGAAATAGGAAATAGTTATCTATAGGCTCTAACACTAAGTTTAGAAAAGCCAAACTGGTGACTTTGGGCTGATAAAATAAAAGCACCAATGTACTAGGAACTGGAAAATTAAATAGAAAAAAGTTTATAAAGGTAAGTTTAATTTGGTAGCTACATATATATGTGTCTTCAAACATGAATGTTTTAGTGCAACTTTAAAAATACTCAGTCGTAATCCAAACAAGGAGCTGTGTGCATTAGAATGCTAATATTTGTAATCTACTGGGTCTGCTATCACCTAAAGAGCATTTGCTTAAGATTTGGTTAAGAAAATCTGAAGAAAAACTAGTATTACTTATTTCAGGACACATACATGGAAAGACATTTTTAAAATAAATCAAGATTTTGCTTTTATTTTACTATATTTTATTTTGTTAGGTTTGGTTATCATCTCCTAGAAGCCTGTTCTTTTCTAATGAGAGACAGAAAGGGAGTATATCCAGGTAGGAGAGAAGGTAGGGAGGAACTGGGAGAAGTAGATGGAAGGAAAACTCTATTCAGATTATAAGAAAAGAATGTATGTTTAATAAAAGGGGAATAATCACCAAAAAAAAAACCCAGTAATTTAAAAGCATCTCTTTGCAGAGTCTTCATACAAAGCAATGTTCCATATGATATGGAATATTAAGCCCTGGAGGACTAGACTTCTAATCAAGCAGGTAGCTATTGGTCTCATTGGTGGAAAATGGCATTGTCAAATTCTCTAAAAGAAAAGAAACTCACATTTTTTTTCAAATGTCAGAAATTGCTAGCATGAATTACATAGTTAATTACATAGAAATGAACCTAGTCCTATTTCTAATAAGATTCCAAAGATATTTGAGTTGATGGTATAAGCCTGTGTTTAGTAACACCTAGAAATATTTAATATTTTCTTCAGAAGACATAACGTACCTCTTTAAAGATGTTGTATGCAGGGCCTGGGAACACGGCTTAGTGGATATCAGTGTCTACTGCACCAACATAAGCACCCAGGTTGGAAACTCCAGAACCTACGTAAGAAGCATAGCCACAGATGTGTGGCCTGTAATCCCACCTCTGGGAGGTAGAGGCAAAAAGATGAAGGTAGATCTCTGAAAGGTCAGTTTAGCCAAGTCACATAGCTCCAGACAGACCAATAGATCCTACCTCAAAAACAAGGTAGAGAGAAATAGTGGAAGACATCCATTGTGGTTTTCTGGTCCCAACTCATGTACACATAGTCACGTGCCATCATACCCATATATCAAATTTGTGAGACACAATCCCTAAGTACTAAAACTAGAGACTATCTGATTTTTCAAAGGTATTGGTAGCCCTGAATTTGAATGTTTGTTTATTTTTTTTGTTTTTCCATTCTTTGACAAAATTTCAAAGCTGGATGCTAAGATTATCATGTAGATAATAGTGGGCTTTTCTAAATCAACCAATTATATTCCTTTTTAAAAATTCCTTTACCAAGGCTGGGGAGGTGGCTCTGTCAGTAAAGAACTGGCCCTGAAAGCATAAGGACATGAATTTAATCTCCAGCATCCACATAAAAGGCTAGGAATAGTGACGTATGCTTGCAATACCAGTATGAGGGAGACAGAGACAGTCAGATGGCTAGTGCTCACTGGCCAGCAGTTCTAGTTTAATCAGTGAGCCTCAGCAACCAGTAAGATACTTTCTGAAAAACAAGGTGGGTGGCTTCTCACAAATGACATCTTCTACAGTACTAGGTTTCCATATGACTTTTTCTAAATGTCTTTAATATTAGCTGTTCCTGCCTGTATTCTCTCTTCTACCCTGTTATTTTAACCCAGTTTCTATTCATCCTGTTCCCTTATAAACAATGATGCTTATCTTTTCTCCTCTGAAATACCCACCCTATGTCCTCTTACTAATTTCCTGACCTCTATGGGCATTCCATATGAAACACACATGTCTAAGATTCAAAGCTAAGATGCAGAGATTAAAAAAAAAATGACATCTGGATTTCTGATCCAGGTAATCTCACTAAGAATGATTATTTTGAGCTCAATTCATTTATCTATAAATGTTGTAGCTATATTTCTTCATCTCTCTCCCTCCCTACCCCTCACACACAAATACACACACACACACACACACACACACACACACACACACACACACAAAACCCTAATGCATCAGGACAATCTACATAAAAGAATGTAAATGCTATTTCCAATTTTACTATATGGACTAACACTATTATAGTAACAGAATTGAAGATACTCCAGAGAAGTAAATATAATTGGCATCAATGAATAAGCTATTCATGGTGATCAGTGACTTCATTAGCTAATGAATACATTAGAACTAATCAACTAGTACCCTCGGAGCTCCCAGGGTCTCAACCACCAACCAAGGACTGCACATACAGGGGTCTGATTGTTCAAGCAGCATGTGTATGGTAGAGGATTGCAAAATCGATCATCAATAGGAGGAGAGGACCTCGGCCCTGTGAAGGTTCTGTGCCCCAGTGTAGGGGAATGCCAGGGCCAGAAAGTAGGAGAGGGCGGGGTGGCAGGCATGGGAAGGGGGGAGGCAACAGGGGTTTGTTTTTGTTTGGTTTTTTGTTTTTTGGAGGGGAAACTGGGAATGGAGAAATTCGCATGTAAATAAAGAAAATATCTAAAATAAAAAAAATGTAAAAAAAAAAATAAAAAAATAAAATAAAATAAAAGAACTAACCAACTGAGTATCAACAAAAAATGTATTAAAACAAATCAAAAACCAGTAAGGCAGAATTTATATTCATTCATTCACTAACTGTAGGGTGCAACAGGAAGGAATCCAATTACTATTTTTACATGCAAATTACATGAGATTTAAAGTTTAGTTCTCCTTAGAGAAAGTAATGGGAAGTCAATCATATAATTAATATACTATAAATAGATGAGTAATATAACACAAGATTAAAATATTTTCTAATAATAATTATTAAATATTCACTTTGAGGCAATGTTTGGACCAAAACATTTATTAAGATGTTTTCATGGAGAATCCTCCTGACTCCATGGAGAACACAACTATGAAAATAAATAAAAATTCACAAAATTATATGTAATAGAGCAGAGACTCTTCTATATAACTAGTGAGCAATACAATTCCAGAGAGCACTGTTCAGAGCAAAATTTGTGTTGCTGATGTGCTATGAAAAATTCAATGGAACTTCTGTGTCATTACATGACACACAGACCAAGGGTTCTCACGTCAGCCTACCTGGCCCTTTACATACAATGCTCAGATTCCTTTCTCTTTCCTGCTGTGTTTAAAGCCAGTAGTAGGGTTCAGAGAAACTGGGTTTAAACCTAGTAACCCTGACAGTTGCTTGATATAGGAAAAGGTAGTAATCAAATAAGAGGTCTAAAATCAAAATAAATCAAAATATTAAAAAATAATCATGTACAAGAAATGTTTAAATTTCTCATTAAGCTCATGATGAATTATTAATATAGATTGTTTCCTGGATGTTGGTTTACTACAGTATAATAGTTTTCAGTCAGTGTTAATTACTGAAATCAGTGGTTGGGATGTAAGTACCTTAAATACTATAAGGGAAATGAGATAACATGTATTGTTAAATGGGTCGAACATATGTGATGATCATCTACTGGATTTTAGCGTCACTGTAATGAAACATGAATCTATGTCAGTAAAAAAAATGTCACTTTTAAAAAGAAAAGCTGTCACAACGCAACACTTTTAGAAAACTTTTCTGTTTTCCACCTTCCCTACTTTGCTGTGAGAATACCTGATAAATCCTGATAGCCTTAACAGAAGTCAGTAGTAAATTCTTCCAGCCAGAGCAGAGCTCTACATCCTGGAGAATTTTAGCACATCATATTTTGTATTCGATTTATATGACCAAGTATTTTTAAATTCCTTTATCTGGAAAGCTTCTATTTCCATATTTTTAGATTTAAAAAAATTCATGGTAGGCATTAGCTACAACTTAAATAAATGATAATCCCTTGAAAGCAGTAAACATTTGCAGCGCACTGTCAGCTAGAAGATGGAAGTGCCCACTTTCTGTAAGGGTTTCACTCTATGTATAAATCTCAGTGAAATAATGTGCAGGTAGAATATATGATACCATACAATGTGAGTGAATGTGTTCTCTCACAAAGTGAAATCTATGGTGCCTTCATGCAGATAGGAAAACATTAGTGGAAACCTCTGCTTAATAAGTATCCACTATGAGTCAAGTAAGGTGACCTATGTACTGTGTAGTCTTAATAAAATGGACAAGGAACAAAGCTAAAACCAGAACCTCCAACTGTGGGATTCCCAGAAGATTTTCTAAAGGGAAATTCGTGCTTTACTGAGGCTTGACACAAATGTTCCATGCCCTGGAGCCTTTAGAGTAATGTGTATCGTACTGAACTATATAGCATGATAACTGTTACAGTCCTGAGTTTCAGCATGTGTTCAGAATCTCTTTACTTTCTAAATCCCTTCAGATACTCATCTTCAATTATAATTACTATTTCATAAAAAATAATGCAGCTAAGTCAAGAAACCATCCTAGGCTTTCCCTGATTGCTATAAACCTGCTTATCATTTCCTTACTCACTTAGCCTTTTTATTAAGAACTGCAAGCAAATCCAAAATAAGAGATAATTATGCTATCAATTAAATCTCTAACACAAGGTAAGTAAAACTTAAATGATGTCATCAAAATTACTGTTGAAAGGCAACTGAGTATAAGAATGCATTAAATAGACACATTTATTGCTCTCAGCAAATCTGAGAAAGACACCCTATGATCAAGACCCCATGGCCTATAACGATTAAATACTACTTTCATTATTTTGAAAGTGAAGAAATCATCACTGACTGTTGAAGCAATGGAGTTTTCACAACATAGCTTTTCCTCCACACTATCTTGTTGGTTAGTACTGCAGCTATGATCAAAATACTAATTAACCTTGCCTGGGAAGATTGAGAGTTTCATTAGCTCTTCAATGATGATCTGTTCTGTAAGTTCAGTGAGGAGAAGGGGTTTTGTGTATCTCATTACCAAGCATAGTAACTATTACAAAGAAGACAATAAATAAATGACTAAAGAATGAATAGATGACTTTTAAACAGAAACTTAAATAATAAATAGAGTCTGCCCCCTGACAAAATAGAGAGGGCATTACAAGCCAAAGAACTGGCACAAGTGAACACATCGAGACAAAGAACACTTTCACCTTGAGAAATTCAGGTACAATCATAGCAAGGCAGCCTCAAGGGGGCAAAAACTGACTTGTGACATGGGAATAGATAGCAGTGCTTAAAGGCCTTGGGATGTTTACTAAAGAACTTGTCAATGGAACTTGGATTCAACAGAGACAACAGGGGCTCTCAAATCAGGAGATGAACTTATTATTATTCATTAGCTTTGTGATTTATACGGCAGCAATATGAAGAGGACTGAGTTAAGGCAATGGGGATGTAGACTAGGTCAAGGTTTGAGAGAGTCCTGTCTGAAGGAGAATAGATAACACCTCTTATGGATGGGAAAGAATAGGAAGGAGACAATAAGAATAAAGGCAAGTGTCATGAAAGAATGAAGGTGCTATCTGCCTGAAATGGATAATAAGCAGGTGTGGACTGAAATAATAACCCAGGTCTTAGATGCCTATTAACACTTGGAACAAGTACTCGGAACAGGAAAATAACAGAACTCTAACTCCTGAAAGAGAATCTATTCACCAGATTTAAAAATAAGTTAATAAGCCTTGGACTCAGTGACTTTAGACATTCATCTAGAAACGTTCTGCATTCATTATAAGGCAAGCATAACTCTAGATCCAAGAGAGAGGTCTGTCTAAAGGATAGCAGAGAACTAAAGGTGGAGTTTGGGAAATGCCATTCTTTTTTTCAATTGCAGAAGAAAGGAACAGAAAAAAAAAAGAAAAAGAAAGTGGCTATTGCTTGCAACATCCCCCCGAAAACCCCCAAATCAAAAACAAACAAACAAAACAAAACAAAACAAACCACCCCCAAATTTGGGAGGGAAATAAAGGGAGGTTCTAGGAGAAGTTGAAGTATGAAGAGGAGGGTGGAGATAAAATACATTGCATACAATATGAAATTTTCACACAATAGACTTTTAAAAAGAAAGAGCAGAGACACAGCTCAAAGGAAATGGTGGTAAGAAATGCAAGTGAGGCAAGGCAATGGTGGCACTTGGGAGGCAGAGGCAGGCGGATTTCTGAGTTCGATGCTAGCCTGGTCTACAAAGTGAGTTTCAGGACAGACAAGGCG
>NW_022196898.1:35409278-35421742 GCF_008632895.1 Mastomys coucha | reverse complement strand
AAAGACTTTTCAGCTCAGGGAACCAGGGGGTTATTCTTATGTACAGAGAGATGAAGAAGGCCTTTCTCTTTCTTTCTTTTGAAGAGTTTTAGGGCATATAATCTATATATACCATTAAGTCCACCTATTTAAAGAGTATAATGCAATAATTTTGAATGTAGCTCCAGATTATATAACCATACCTATGATCTAATTTTATAAAAGTTGTATTAACATCCCTCCCCAAAGAAGAATTCACTGTCTATTACCAGTCTAAATCCATTCCTGTTTCTTGGCCATTGGCCATTTGAAAGAAGTTATATGATAAACAGGATTTAGGGACTGGCTTCTTTTTCTTGGTTTTTTTTTTAGCTTCAACCATATAGCAAAATGTATGGCTCACACTTCTGCTCTATATCTCCATCTTTCTTCTCTCATCATCTTTCTTCTTTCTCTTCTCTATCCCTACACCAATCATTTCTTTCTGCCTACATCCCTGCTTTCTGTCGTAGGGATTAAATATAAGCCCTCACACATGCTAACCATGCATTGCATCCAAGGCCCAGACTCCATAGTATTTCTAATTAGTAACTAGGTATTTCATTGAATACTCTGCATTGTGATCAGATATGCTGAAATATTATTGGGGCCCAAGGATCTGCCCACCCTTCCCAGGCATATCTGTTTAGCCACGGTGCATTTCACTATGTAGCACCTTAACCCTCTCACTTCCCCCTTGGCACAACCTTCAGTTTTATTCTCATTATGGAAAAAAAAAAAGTTGAGACGCGACTAAGTGGCCCTGGTGAGACTGGAAGTCGTTACTTCCAGATAACACTAATCTGTAAACTGTACAAATCCAGGACTGGAGAGATGGCTCAGCGGTTAAGAGCACTGACTGCTATTCTAGAGGCCCTGAGTTCAAATCTCAGCAACCACATGGTGGCTCACAACCATCCGTAATGAGACCTGAAGCCCTCTTCTGGTGCATCGAAGATAGCTACAGTGTACTTACATATAAGTAAATAAATAAATCTTTTAAAAAAAACTCTACAAATCCCACTTTGCCCTGCTAATTCAATAACCTGGGAGTAGAAAAAGACTTGGTTAGATTTATTTTCAATATTTAGGACAGATTTGATTAAAAGATTAAAAGGTGAAGGCTAAGGAAATAGACTAGTCTCCTGAGAATGTCTGGAAGGATGAAGCCCTGCTAGACCACAACAAACAGAACAAAAAGAACAGTCCCATCAGTGATGCAACACAGTGGCAGCCCCATTAGATTATATAGTCCAGTGATGTCACAGCCATCACTCTTTGTGATACTCACAAATAATAAAATAACTTATAAATGATACATTTATAAAACATATCACTGTACTGCAGGGATGTATGCTTGAATATGTAATTATATCATTGCCATATATTACTACATAAAATACAAAACTGCACATTTTACAGGGATACTGTATAATGTTTCAATACAGATAAATATTATCATATAATATTTAAACTAGGTTAAAAAGTAGCTACCTGGGCAAACACCATTTGTCTATGGTAAAAACTCTCAAACTTTGGTAACCAATAAGCAATCTTCAATTTCCATGAGATTAGCCATTTGAGATATCGATTGAGATGAAATACTTGCCCTTCCATGCCTAGCTTATTTCACTTAAAATAATGATCTCCAGTTCCATCTACATTGTCGTAAATTACAGGTTACCCAACTTTTCCATGATTGATATCGATTCTGTGTATATGTCCTTTTTACTTTATCCACTCATCACTTCATGGACATTTAGGTTGCTTCCCTTTTCTTGTGTACTGTAAACAGTCTCAATAGACATACAAATGTAGGTCTCTTTGACACACTAATTTAATTTCATGCCGAAAAGTAATCAGGGGTAAAAATCCAGAGGAAAAATATATTTATTAGCTTTATTTTCAGCTTTTTGATATTTTTCCCCCTTAAAGACTATGCTAGTTTCTGCTCCAGCCAACCAGATCCAAGGATATCTTTCTTGCTGCTTCTTCTCAGTGTAAATTAATTTTACTTTTCTGGTAACTATTGACCTTAACAGGGTGAGGTGATACCATATTATTGCTTAGATTTACATATCCTGGTGATTAATGATATTGTATGCTTTTTCATAGAGATTATCCACTTATTTATTGTTCTGTTTTCATTTGTGTTCTATTTTTTTTTGGAGGGGGGGGTCAAATTATGTACCCGAGACTAACCTCATGCTATCTATATAGCTGAGCTACTGTCAGATTGGTAAGTGCCCTGACTTTACTTTTGGAGTTCTCAGATTATAGGAGTGCCATCACTCTTAATATTACTAGTCATCTCAATGTCTCCACTGGGCAATGTGCCCATTTATATCTATTGCCTACTATTTTACTGGGTGCTTTACCAATTATATTTTTGGAGCTCATATATATTATGAATGTTAACCTTTTGTCAGATGTTCATAACTATTTTGTCCCATTATGATGTTGTTTTCCCCATGTCTATGATTAGCAATATTGGTATTTTGATAGGTAATGTATTAGAATATTGTAAAAATAGGCATTTTACCAACATTGACTATGGAAATATACACAGAAGGGTATCTTTACACTCTTGGAGGGTCCTCTTAAGTTTCTCTCATCAATGCTTTATAATTTTCATTGTATATTAAGTTTTATTTTCCTATCAATTGATAGGAATTAATATCAATTATAGTTTAAGAAATCAACTAGTTTTCATGAGTAATATGCACAATCACCTTAACTGGATTTAGTCATGGAGCTGTATCTCTAGGTGCTCTATGACTGGTGTTTCAAAGGGTTTAACTGAGGATGGAAAACAGCTCTAAACGCCAGCAGTACCATTCACACCTGTGGTCCCAAGCTGAAGAAACAGGAATGATTCCTCTCCCTCTCTGCTTCTGGACTGTGGATAAAATATAACCAGCCACCTCATACTTTTGGAGGCATGCCTTCCTTCTTAAGCTGATTTTATCAGGTTTTTTTTTTTTTTAACACAACTAGGAAAGTAATTACCATACCCACAATGTTGTAGTCGATTGTCTGTATTTTACCAGTGATCTCAGTTAATTCTAAAAATAGCCTTACAAATTACAGTTGTAAGTCATATTTTCCAGGGGAAGACCTAAAACTGAGAAAGTAAAGTGATTTAGCTAATAATAAACAGAGGGTGACCTTCCATCTTAGACACTTCATTACTCAAGTGGTTGTAGACTGTTTTGACTAAGATATTCATGTTAGTGTCACTAATATACTTATTATGATAATTTATTATATTGGTATGCATTCAATCTTCTCTTTTGTAAAATGGCAGATTTGAAAAGATTAAACTGAATTTCTACTTTTTGAAAAACTATAATCATACATTCCAACAAAGGTAACATTTATAACTTTACCAGCATTAGCATCAATTAGAGATTATAGAATCTATAACTTTACCATCAAGGAAAGCTGAGACAGCATGGCTCTTGCACTAAGAAGAAATACAAGATTCTCTTACATGGAACAGATTTTAAAAATCAAGACGAATGCTCAGTAGGAAGCCACCATTACTCCCTGAGTATTTCTACCCAAATATAGAAGAACCAGATGCTTTAAAGTATGTATGAAGCAACCTCACACCCAGAGATGACTATTTGACATTTAGAATATTCCTTTCTCCTAAGCCAAGGCCACAGATTTTTTTTTTTTGTAATTTTTAAGATAGTTGATAAAGTGTAAAAACATCAACCACAAAAGGCAAAGAAATGTTATTTTCTATAATAAAATATTTTATCTTTAAATAAACAAACTTTGTATGTAGGAACAACCTACCATAATCTAATAACTTCCTATGTTTAATCCAAAACTCTCATAGAAATATAAAAATCAAATAAATGATTTAAACCAGCAAATAAGAAAAGTATATGTCCTGTGCTTTTAGATAAATTAAAGCATTAGCAAAAGCTCTGTACTCCTATCCACAAGGGAAAACAGAGTCATTAAGTTTCACTTCCAGGTTCTGAAGACAGTTGGAAGCCAGTTCTCTGAATACTAGCTGTCATCTCCTAGAAACATTCTGGTTTGTTCAACTCTGAAGCAATTATTCACACTCTGAAGTGATTGATTTCTCCTCCCTCTCTACTTCATTTCATTTTTTTTCCTGGTTCTCAATTATCAGTCCTCAATGGCTTAGTCATTTACAGATTATTTTCTGAGTACCACTAGTATTGAAAGAACCCTGATAATAGTAGATACACAAATATGAAGATAACCTAGCCTCTAATCACAAGACACTTATAACCTAGTGTGTTGCTTAGCTTATGTCCTTGATATGACATCATCATAACTTGTTACTGAAAGTTATTAGAAACAAAGTTGCCAGAATTAATTGAGACAAGGGAACCAGGATTGAGAAAATGCATCTAAAAAACTAGCCTATAGTCTATACAGTATTATCTTAATTAACAGTTGGTGTAGGAGGGCATCGCACAGAGAGTGGTGTCATCCCTGGGCTGGTGGTCCAGATACCTACAAAAACAAGTTGAGCAAGCAATGGGGAACAAGCAGTAAGCATCACTCTTTCATGGCCTCTGCATTAGCTCCTGCCTCCAGGATCCTGATGGGCATCTCTACCCTGACTGCCCTCAGTGATAAATGTGATCTAAGAATCCTTTCCCAAGTTACTTGTGGACATGACTTACAGCACCAACAGAAACATAATAAAGACAGTAAGTAATTAAATAAGATAAAATAACTATATCATTATTTGGCATAAAATCCAAGACCAGAGTTTATAAAAATCCAAAACAAAAAAAGTGCTAACTCTGGTAGAAGAGATTAGGAAAAAGTGTTGGAGAACAGACGATTTTTGAGAATGGTACTTGAGATAAATCAATTTTAAACTGATACACAAAGAGAGCATCTAGAATTTTCAGAGATATTTGATCAGTGTGCAAAGTCCAGAGAACTAGAGTTAGCTACTTAGTTGGTCCAATATGAAATGAGATAAACACAAAACACCAAGCTCACCATAAAAGACTAGAAGTGTAAAAATATATTACACTCATTCACTTACCAATAAATACTTATTGATCACCAATGATAGCACAATAATCTGTGTCAGGCACTTGAGATGCAAGTTTTGTTTTTGTAGCAAACAATCATTTTCAGTGACCTCATAATCTAGTGAGAGGAACAGGTGCAGGGAGAGATATTTACATATTAAATGTGCTCTAGGGACACAGAAATAGGGCCTTATGTACAGCAAGAGACAGGTTTCTTCACCAACAAATTGCACACACTATTGGCAGATGGTCTCCAGGAGATTAAGAAAAAGAAAACTACTGTTTTTCAGGGAGTAACACAAGCAAAGGCCAAGCAAGTGAGAAACAGGCTAGAGCAGGCTACAGCTAAATGATTCTAGAATTCCTGGAAAGTATAAAGCAAGAAGTAGACAAACAATAATTTGCAAAATGGAAGGTGCCAGGTCATGTAGAAGTGTCTGGTTGAAAACTTGTTTTTGTTTTCTTTTGTTTGTTTTTCAAGGCCAACCAAAGGCTTTTTACCTGGAAGGCCTCAAAGAAGAAAGCTTTCCCCTGCACTAGACTTGATGATGTACAGCTAATTATTTGCCTGCTTTGCAGGAGGCTAAAGTCAAGGTTCCTGGCCCCAAGCTGGCCATAAGTTATGTGTATCGCCTTCCCACTGTGACCATACATCTCCATCTGGTGTCTTAAGCTGAGGTTCTTTTCAGGTCTTTCTGCTGAAATCTTACTTGAGGAAAGGTGGGGAAATAGTAGAGACATTTCTCACTACTTAAATTCAGTCAATACAAAGATTGTTCTCCCACGTCAAAATCCAGAACACTGCTTAAGCCATCAGTGTCAGATCCCTGGAATGACCCCAATATTTATAGATCTATAAGGAACACAAAGAACTAAATTTAAGGCAAGAGGCACTGGAAATGAGGAAACAAGTCAAAGATTACTAGAACACAAAGGTGAATCTATGTAAGAACCAGCTAGACCTCTCCATGTTTAATGAGTTGTGTGGTTGTTGTCTTCAGCAATAAGGACTTGCTGTCAGGTTGTAAGACTAACCTATTGTCTTGGCAACAGCATGGGTTGTTTGGGTATGTCCATAGGATACATTTGGCCAACATCTAAACAGGGTATAACCTAGTCCTCGTACTGGAAGCTTCATTTGGTGACAAGAGATAGCCAGTTGAGACTCAATCTCCCCCATTATTTGGAGACTTCATTGGTATTGCCTTCATTATTTTAAGTTTCCACTGTGCTAGGTTTTCAAATGCCTCAGTTCTAGCTCTCTCTCCCCACATTCCATCCGTTCCTCATCTCTATCTCCCTTTCCCACTGCTACCTGACCCCTCCTGTTTCTGTCCCTCCCCCAACCCCATTCCACCCATAAAATATGGAATTTTCCCCTTCCTGTGAGATCCATATGTCCTCCTAGTCATATACTCTTTACCCAACCTATCTAGAACTATGGACTGAAGCTTGGTCCTCTCCTCAGAGCTCAGGAACACACACAAGACGAGGCAGAAAGGGTGTGAGAAGTAGAGGTGATGGAAGACGCCAGGAGAACAGTCATTCTATATCAACAATGTTCACATGAACTCAGAGACTGAAGGGGCAAGCACAGGGCCTGTAAGGGTCTGCCTAGGTCCTCTGCATATACATTATAGCTTTCACTTTAGTATTCTGATAGGACTCCTGAGTGTAGGAACGACTGGGTCTCTGATTCTTGGGCCAATTCTTGGGTTCTTTTCCTTCTGTTGATTTCTATTGGTCCAACTTCAATGTGATAGTTTTTGTTTTTTCTCATTTTATTTTGGCACATCTTGGTGTTTTCTCTTAGAAGCCTGTTTTTGCTTTTTGTTTTTTCCCTAATGAGAGACAGAAAGGGAGTAGATCCAGATGGGAGAAGGTATAGGAAGGAGCTTAGAGGAGTAAAGGGGAAACTGTAATCAGGATATATTGTATCAGAGAAGAATTTTCAATAGAAGGGGGAAAAGTTACTAGAATAACGTCACAAGAAAATGAGTGTCTTCAACACTGATTTTAAAATATCCTATTTCTCTGATTTTTGTCCTATTAATACATTATGGAAATCTGCTCAAAATTCTCTAATACAGGCAAATGGGGAAAGAGTATGAAAAGGAAAATGAATAAATGTTCAAGGACATAAGACAACTGGTTCATAATAAAATGACCATGTAATCATTCAAAAGCATGTGACCACAAAACTAATTAAAAGGTGCACATGGAATAAAGTAGACCCAGATTAATGAAAAAAGCCCTGAGGTAAAGAGCAGAGATAGGCAAAGGACATATACCCAGGGACATCAACCATCTTGGACTACACATGGCAAATGTGCCCTTTACTTATACTCCATTGGTCTGACCATGGCACATAGTATATATGAATATACGAAATAACTCCCAACACTGCTAGAAAGTTACCTTCTACCAGAACCATACAACCATAGTAGCCAACTAGCTGTATCTGTCACACAAGGTGCCCTCCACCCAAAAAAAAAAATCAAAGAAACAAAAAAACAAAAGGAGAGACAGAGAAGGATTGAGGGAGGGAGGGAGAGAGGGAGAAGGAGAGAGAAAGGGAAAGGGAGAAAGAGAGGTAGAGAGAGGGAGAGGGAAAGAGAAAAAGAGAGGGAGAGAGAAAGGGAGAGGGAGAGAGGGAGAAGGAGGGGGTGGAACAAAGAAGAGGACTTGGAGATACATTAAGATAATTAAGGAACATTTCTCTGAAAAGGCAATCTTCCACAAAGAATTGAAGAGAGGAAAGGTTTAGTTATACATTTATTTTAGAGATGAGAATTTCAAATGAGGAAATGTAATGGTAAGATGCTGAGGTAAACAAACTGGTAAGAACATGGCACCAAAAAAAGTTTATCTTGGATGAAGGATAAATAGATACCAGTTACTAAAAGAGCCAAATCATATAAATCCCACATTTATAATTTATATATAACATATAAGAAGAAAAGAAGCAGTGCCATTATAAGAACTTTTCTTCCTGATTTACACTCCCAAATTATCTGCATGGGATCTGTATTAATAGACAGGGTTGTTTTAAATTTTTCACATGGGCGAATAGTAGGGCAGTGTCCTATTACACTGAAGAAATTCTAAGACATATAAATTATTTGAACAGGTGACTTGTAGTTTATATCTATAACAAGATTCTACAATTCTCTTAGAGCTTCAGGAGTTCTGACAGTAAGTATGCTCACCATCACCAGAATCCACGGTCACATTCTATTTTTAAAAATGTATTGATGTTGGGTGGTGATAGCACACACCTTTAGTCCCCGCACTTGGGATGGGAAGCAGAGGCAGGAAGATCTCTGCACTCGAGGCAAGCCTGTTCTACATAACAAGTTCCAGGGCAGCTCAGGGATATGCAGAGAAACCCTGTCCAAAACAAAAACAAAAACAAATAAACAAAAAAACCAACCAACCAAAAACAAAAACAAAAAACAAAAAAAAAACAGAATTGACTAACTAAATGGGAAATATGACAGTGATAAATTTTTATAAAGTTTCAAGTGTTACCTTTTCTCATTTTAAATTTATTTTGTTTATAATTTAATTACATTTATATCATTTCTCCCCACCCCTTTTCTCCTGCCAATCCCTCCTGTCCTCCTCAATCTCCCTCCTGCTCCTTTTGAATCTATGGCCTCTTTTTCTTTAGTTACTATTTTACATACTCATACACACAAATAAATACATAAATACAACCAACTAAGTTCATGTAGTGTCGCTAGAGGATGTGTATGTTTTTCGGGCTCACATCCTAACCAATTAGGGCACTCATCGGTGATGAAGACTAACTCACCCTTCTCAGCAGGTGTTATTCCCTGGAATAGTAGAGAATTCAGGAGTCTACTGCAAGGTTGCAACTTCTAGATATGAGAGGGAAGGCACATCCATGAAATCTCAACAATATGGCTGCCTGAAAAACCTGAAAAATGATAATGCTAATGTGGATTCAGGAAACCTCAGGAGGCCAACATGCAGTTTTAAGGCAGGGGCATAGCTTGTAATAGAGTACAAGCTTCAGTGTGCTCAAGTCCCTGTATTCAATCCCTAGGGCAAGGAAGAGAATAAAAAAGAGGAGGAACAGGAAGAGGAAGAAGAGTGAAGGAAGCTTAGTGTATGTTTAGTTTTTAGAGATGTTTTATTTGAGGTGCCTATTAGAAACCTATGGAAGAGGGTGCTCACCAACCATCTTTCCTTCTCCTTCCAAGGCACACAAAGAAACCATTCCTCACTGTTTCCCCTGCAGCTAAGGTATGGCAATATGATCACATTACAACCACTAAGGTATCAGCAAAGGTGGTATGATTTTCCTCTATCAACCCCACCCCTGACCCAGGAAACTGGCATTTGATACACACACACACACACACACACACACACACACTCTCACACATTCCAGGCTGGCATTGGACTCAGAGATTCACTGGCCTCTGCCTCCTGATTGCTGGGATTAAAGGTGTGCACCCTCACAGGTACCTCAAAAACCTTCCATAATAAAATAAAATAAAAGTCTGATCATAATACAAAGGACTGAACTATCAAAAAATTTTAAACACACACAAACACACTCCTTTTGTGGTGGCTTATCTCGATTTTGTTTTGTCTGGTAAGGTAGGTTTTTTTGCAGACTTTTTTGCCTGCAGACAAGTACATGTACAAGTACAATTAACATAATACAGTGGTACTTCAGTGATCAGTTATATATAAAACCAAGAAGTCTACACAGCCATTGAGAGCAGACTACTAGAATTAATAATATCCATGTAACTGGTGTATTTGAAAAGAATGTCAGTGGAATGATGGGACAAAAGCCTCAGGGCAGTTGAGTCCCATACGGAAGAATTCAACAAGAAACACATGCATCAAAATCATTCACGTACAGCAAGAAAGTCACACATATTGTGTGTGTGTGTGTGTGTGTGTGTGTGTGTGTGTGTGTGTGTGAATTAGTACACTGGAAACAGCTTAGAGAAAATGATTATACTAAATGACACTATATAAAAGGTGTAAAAAATGTACAAAATAAAGAGATCTGACTAGGCCATCACATATCAGAACAGTCAAGATAGGTACTGACAAAGAAGTTTATGGATGCTGGGGTAAGACTGGAGGCCTGTAATGGTAGCTACTCAGGACTGCAAGCTGTGGGGCAGCCTGGGAAACCTGAGGAAATCCTGACTCAAAATAAAGACAAAGAGCTGGTGACAAAACTCAGCAGTGTCCACCTAACACTCATGATGCCTAGGATCAGATAAGATGATTCAGACTAAAACAGGATGAATGGAATGTAGAAGTGCTCACAGGGTTCATCATATTCCCGAAGGCTTTTCAAAACAAGTAGGAAAGTGAAAATCATTTGAGCTGGGCCTCTTAATTTTTCAACTCCTATGCTTTGAAACCACCTAATTAGGTTTTTAAGTTAAAAGTTTGACTCCGATATTTAAAAAATAATTTATATAAATTATCTGCATTTTCTTAAAAACAGAGGATTGTCCTCAACCAATAATGTGCTAAGTTACACAAGATGTCTTTTTGATATGCCCAGCTTATCAACATTTGAATCCTCAAATATTTAAATGAATCTAAGCCTCTTGATCAGTTTAACTCAAAAGACAATTAAATATCTACTTAACTTATATAAAAAATTATACTAGGAAAGTCATCACAAAATACAATCCCTGTACATTCCTGTTGCAAGAAAATGAATGTGGACATGTGTCAAGTTTTTTTTTTAATATCTTCTCTATGTTTTCTAAGGTTATCATCAATCCACGTTGGAAAAGAAAGAAGTGACAGAGCAGTACATGTGTTTAAATACCGTATGTTTTCATTTTACACTTCTCCTATCAGGATGAAGTCTTACAGGTAATTCAAAAGGAAAACGAAAGTGTTTTACCCAGAAGATAGAGTCCATATGTCCTGCAATCTGGAAACCTTTCCACTGGGGAAAAATCATGAGCTTTAAAAACCAAATTTTGACAATTGGAAGCTGATGTGACTCTCTCTCTCTCTCTCTCTCTCTCTCTCTCTCTCTCTCTCAAGAGTTGAATCATTCTCAGGGGAACGAAATAGACTATTATCAATTATGGAAAAGCTTAACACCTGCTTACTTAGAAAACATTGACCAAGGTTTCACAATTGTACCACGAGGCTCCGTAATAAAGGCTCACTCCTGAGTGTTAGCTATAGTCTCAGACGCTTAGCACAAGAAGCACAGCTACACATGTAGGTCTGTTTAGATTTCAGATTTGATAGTTTTCAATGCTCTTATAAGAAACATATTTATTACTATACAGATTTACAATTAACATTATTAGTTTTGTTGGCAAGGACATAAAAGTTGGCTATAATTAAAGATTTATACATTAATAACAGCACCAGAGTCTAATATTAAAGTCATTTTTTATTTTTGCTACACATGTCCAAATTTCTAGAACTTTCAGCAAAAGTTATTTTTAAAATTGAGTGAAAATGGAAATTATAGCCATACTGATCATAAAAATCTCCTCTGAAAGATGTTACTTTATGGAGATTCAAATGTTCCTTTTATATTTGATCCTCTCTACCATCTAACCTATTTATTCCAATATTTGTTATAAAGACTATGTGTTTCCTAAGTATATTTTATTTATTTATTATACAGTCTTTTGTATATCCTATGTCACGAACTCACATACATTAAAAGAAAAAGGGATGTGTCCTTCTAATTGTACAATAGAAGCAAGACAGTGTGAAGGGGTGAAAAGCACCAGATGGGAGAAGCAATAACTATACTGTAGCTCTGATTTCATAACTTGCTGATAGACCTGAGCAAGTACCCTTTAAACCTGTGAGGGCCTCCGTCTCCTCATCTAAAAAATAAATATGAGGAATTAAGGAATCTGTAAGCCCCCAACACCTTAAAAACACTATCACTTTGATGTTCTACTTCAATAAAAGTGTTTTATACTTTACTATACTTCATACACCTTTCTATGTGTACTATGTATTCTAAATCTTATTATTTCCAGTCCCTCAGAAATCTCAAATACAGCTCGATAAAATGTATGGAATTAATTCTTTTATTTGCTCTCTGTGTATTTCTCCTGGAAGCCTCAGCTTTTCCTGGGATCAATGCTGAGCTTTTGGACCAGTAAGAAGATGAACATAAAACTCTAGCATAGATATATTCATCTAGATGGGAACTAAGAACACCTGCTGCCTAAAACCACGGGTAATTAAGCTCTGACAAACACACAGGAGAGAAGTGATCACTGCTATTCTTTGTGTCATCACACTTCATGAGCTTCAAGGACAATGAAGTTGAGAAGGAAGGGACTCAAATGGATGGATCTGGAGAATATCATCCTGAGTGAGGTAACCCAATCACAAAAGAACAAACACGGT
>NW_022196898.1:35391034-35408907 GCF_008632895.1 Mastomys coucha | reverse complement strand
GGACCAATGGAGCTGAGGGGTTTGCAGCCCCTTAGGACGAACAACAATATGACCTAACTAGTACCCTCGGAGAAACCAGGGTCTCAACCACCAACCAAAGACTGCACATGGAGGGGTCTGATTGTTCAGGCAGCATGTGTATGGTAGAGGATTGCAAATTCAATCATCAATAGGAGGAGAGGACCTCGGCCTGTGAAGGTTCGGTGCCCCAGTGTAGGGAATGCCAGGGCCAGAAAGTGGGAGAGGGCGGGGTGGCAGGCATGGGGAAGTGGGAGGCAACAGGGGTTTGTTTTTGTTGTTTTTGTTTGTTTCTTTGTTTTTTGGAGGGGAAACTGGAAATGGAGAAATTTACATGTAAATAAAGAAAATATCTAAAAGAAGAAAAAAAAAGTTAAGTGAGTCAACACCTGGTTTTATGCTGCAGGGGTCACTGTTTTCAGTACTTATGCTCAAGATTTCGGTTTAGGAAACATAACTGGGCATGCGAAAATAAGTTTTTAACTAATCTAATACAAGACCAAAATACCAGATAAGATTCTAGACACTTGCTGGACAGTTTACTTACCTGGAAAACTGAGGATAGTTGCATCCAAGACAAACTGTGGGTTCAGAGACTGTTGCCAGTGACAACTGCAGGCTAGTTCCTGAGCTTTATTCCCTTTGTGCCTGCTGCAAAGCAGGCTAAATAACCCACCCAGGTTTGAGGAGGATGAACTCCTGGCTAGCTCAGGAATCTTTCATAAATACAGATCATTACTGGCAAACCCAGCCTGACAGCAAGCAAAGCGTTACCCCACCAGGGCATTTTGACAGCAATAGTGAAATTTCTAAGGTACACCATATGATTTACTGAGCTTTTTCAATTTTGTCTATATATTCCAACCCAACTATACCACCTTTCCAATGAAAAAAATATTAAAAGCAAGCTAAATATTCACAACTAGAAAAAACTCCAACATTACAAACTGTATATATGGACTAGGGGCAGAAGGGTTCCCCTAGATTGATGGTGGAATACTTGTCAAACACAGTCTCTTAGAACCTGTATTTTATCCCCAGTTCTTTAAAAAACAAAAATCAAACAACAACGAAACCCCCCAAAACTTAAAGCTTGCAATCAAGAATGACATTTATCATTATCAATGAGAATTCTTTTCTTAGTTTTACTATGATCACATCATTATACATATGCATTGTATTATTTGCATATTCAAATAATTATGAAAATACAAAGTCCATTTTGTTTTTTCTCAATTACATGTGCTTTCCTCTGAAGTTTTTTTTTCTTTTTCCTTTTTTTCCATTTGCCACATGGACTGGAGTAATATTATGAAATTAAAATCATATACCTCTATTCAAAAGTAGAATAAAAATATTCCTATGACAAATTTAAACAAAAAAAGTATTGTATTATTTGGAAGACTTTTAAGCTAATATTTTTATATATTTATAAACCATGCATTTTTCACAAACAAGGAATATATAAAAATGTCAATAAAATGAACATAGAGCTAAGAAATTAAAACACATCAAATTTTTAAAAATAAATGTGAGATAATACATATCTTACTTCAATTTAGCCATTTTGCATTGCATAAATATTTTAAAACATCATGTACTGCATGATAAATTCATAAGATTTTATTGTTAATTTTTAAAATGTCAAACATTGTAAAGATAATTTTGAAATAGTTCTCCATAAAAAACACTGATCCTTTTTTATAGGTCATTTGCTATATACTGTTTACTTTTATGAGTTCTTTATGATTAAGAGAAACAAAAATTTTAAAGATACAAATTGAAAAATGAATAAATTCCTCAGAACAGTTATGGTTGATGGAGCCAATAAGCAAGGGATACCGTAGGTCAAGTGGGAAGAGAACAAAAATCTCTGGAAGATTGGTCCATGCCGTCTCACAATCTTTGAAATGTATTATACAGAGGAACCAATATGCATATATCACACAACTGAGAAAGTGAAGGTAACAGGGATGCCAACAACCACTTTATGCTTCCATCAATGGAGAAGCCATATTGTCCACAGGTGTTTAGGAAGTAGAGGAAAACAGATTTTTCCTCATAATGACCAAGACAAGCACAAAATTATACAGGCTGTGTATAAAATTATTTGTAGAATATGCATGAGGCCAAGTTCAGTATTTTAACTTATCTTGAAAACACACTCCAAAATGCAAATAAAAACACACTGAGATTCCATCTCATCCAGTTAGATTGTCAGACAACAAGTAAGGAGAAACACTGGTAAAAATGTAGAAAAACAGAATTACGCTGTTTATTGGCATGAATATAAATTAGTCCAGCTTCTATGGAAACCAGCTTGGAGATTCTTAAAATGATGAGGCCTACAATATAGCCTAGTTAGATCACTTTAGGATATTTGCCCAAAAGATCACACACAAGTCAACATATATACCTGAACAGAAACACTTACTGTAGCACTTTTCACTATAGGTAAGTTCACATGTGTTCCTAAGAACTAGCCTAAGTGTAAAGCAACTCAGGAACGGATAAGTACTTTACAGACACAACAAAGAAGAAATAAGTTATGTCACATGCAATGAAATAAAAGCAAATGCAAATAATCACATTAAGTGAGTTATGTAAGTCTTAGTCAAATCTTATAAAACTGGGTCCTAGACCTTATAGATACATAAAATCAAATATGTACAGATGATATGAAAAGAGAGAAAATTTGTCTAAGAGAACCAAGAGGACTAGTAAGGAGAAGGAAACAGAATAGGTCAATAGAGCATCAGAGGGAATATGCTTACATTATGGCTCATGTGATAAGGCATGGAAAGGACTATGCTTATACTGTGGCCTTGTGTAGTAGGACGTGGGGGGTATATGCCTGGACTATGGATTTATATATAGGGAATGGAAGGGAATATGTTGCATTACAGCCTTATATAATAGGGCACAGAATAAAATATGCTTGCACTGTGGTCTTATGTTGTAGGGCGTGGGAAAGAATATACTTATATTGTGACCTTACATAGTAGGGCATGGGAGGAAATATGCCTGCAATGTGGTTTTATGTAGTAGGGCACAGGAATATGCTTGCACTTTGATCTTACATAGTAGGGCATGAGAGGGATTGTGCTTGAATTATAGCCTTACATTGCTCACCATAAAAAGAAAATGCACCCCACTAAAAGTATGTTCAACTCCACAAAAATAGTGATTTAACTCCATTGTTTCCCATCTTTACAAATTGATATACACGAGTAGCTGTTTATAAATACTGATAATCAATCAGTATTTTTTGAGTGAAACCCCTAGTACCAGTATACTTTTCCCAAAGCTTTCCATATGATTCTAACATAGATGAAAGAAGGGGGGCGGAGCTGTATTAACCTCAAGAGCTTATAGAGAAATGTTATATATTCTTTTCTTTCCTTTTGCTACCGAGTGAATATGAAACCTTAGGCATTTAACACAATTCTGCAGCTTAACAATTATTTGTGGAGTGAACTGAAGTGGCCTTTGTGGCCAATGAGTGTTTGGCATTAAACTTATCCTGTACATTCAAAATTGTTGCATATACTATAACATCTAATGAATTTTCAAAGAAGAATTAAATCTCGTACCATTTCTATTACTTTTATGCAGTTAATACCCCCCACATTTGCACAACTAAGGTGTAGAATTGCATAAAGCTATTTTAAGTAGCATGTTCTTTATAAAATATCTCAAGAAGGTTTTGCTACGTGCTGATCAATGACACACTTAGTTACAAGGAAATCCTCTCCTTCACAGAAGAATCTGAGGTTATCTTTACACTGAAGCGCTACATTTCCAGCATCATGTACCATTAAGACCCGCCCTTCCTTGGCATACATACCAAAAGCATAAAGAAAATAAAAAACTAGTTTTTTTCTTTTCTTTTTGTTCTTTTGTTTCTCCCAAGACAGGGTTTCTCTCTGTAGGCTTGGCTGGACAGGAATTGGTTATGTAAACCATGCTGGCCTTGAACTCTCTGAGATCTGAATACCTAGGGTTAAAGGCATGCACCACCTCTGCTTTCTCTTCCTCTGCTCCTCCCAGTTCCCCCCTGCTTCCCCTCCCGGATCCACCCCCTCTCTGTCTCTCATTAAAAACAAACAGGCTTTTAAGAGATACTAATGAAAAAAGATTAAAAAAAAAATAACAAATCAGAATATGACCAAACCAACAAGTAGAAGAAAAGAAGTCTAGAAAAGTGCAAAGAGTAGATACAGACACAGAGACGTACTCATTCACACTCAAGAATCCCAGGAAAAACAATAAACTTGAAGCAAAAGACCTGTAGGTCAAAAAGAGGACAGAAAAACATATATGTAAATAAATTTTAAATTGAAAAAAAAAAAAAAAGGCCTGAAGTGACATTATAAGATGGGTCAACTCCAAAGATGCCACTGAATTAGATTTCTGTTGGCCATCAAGCTGGGCATGCAGCCTACACTTATGAGTAGTTTGTTTTCCTAGAACTCTAGTTTTTACAGAAAAGGCTTTCAACTAAGCCTGTACCCAATTTGCAGAGGAAAATGGCATTAGAGTTCAGATATTAAATACACACGTAAAGAAGTATTCATGAGAAGCAGATAGGAATATAATAGTCAGCAAAACGGCATTTCATTGCTTTATTTTAGACAAGTGTAAGTGGTTACAACTTCAACATGTAGAATGGAATTACCAGAAGGACAAGAAAATTCTAAATGATAATATCAAAATATTTAAAAGTCTACATAACTTAATATTTACTATACTTAAATTTTGTCTTAACAGAATAAAATATTTTTATAAATATTTTAAGTATAGTTTATTTTAAATGATTATTTATTTATTTATAACAAGATGGTAAATTTCTATTATTTAAACTTTATGACCATCTTTCTTTTATAAAACACAAATATCTTTAGCAAGGAATTCTATCATATGGTCTTATAAAAAGAAAATATAAATTTACTGTCCTTTTCTCTCCTAAGCCTTAGAAAGCAAATATGAAAAACAAAACTAAAAAGCTGCTTTTGGTGAGTATATTACTGATCAGTTTCAATGGAGCATAAAATGAGAAACAATCTTGTACTGAAAACTAATATCATTTGTAAACTTAATTATAAATAATAAGGTATTTGTAAATGTCAGAAAATACTCTAATTGATGATATATAACAAGCTTTAATTCACTTTAGTTTTATAATATTAATGTTAAAATTATTAATACTAACAACAGAATAGTTAGAAATAAAAATATTGTCTAGACAGCATTATTTACATATTTACATACTTTCAAATACAAAGATGAGTACAAATTCATGATTTAAAATACTATAATTCAACCATGAAAATTTTCAAAAATAAAATTTATATTATACACTTATTCAGAAAATATTCATATAATTCATGAGATATATTTCTCACAGCAAAAAATATTGACAAGAAAATAAACATTCTGGAATTAAAATGCTATTTCCAAATGTCTTCAATATTTTACAGTTCTCATATTATCTTTATATTAGTATATTATAAAAAGATGATATAATAGATTTTTCAGTAACATACAGAAGTTTGTCTGGAAATCTGTTTGTCTTCCAATTATGGAATGGAAAAGGAACTCCAAAGAATAGGTACTTAAAAATGTTTCTCTTCTGCTGAAACCTTCTTTCAAGAAAACCTTTCAAGGTCCAATGCAAGCTAGAGTACCATAGTAAAGATTTTATGACATTATACTAAATTTTTATTATTTCATTGTGAAAAACTAAATGGATTAATATCTATGCCCATTTTTATCACTTTAAACTCTTTTTTTGCGTTCATCAATTCCAGTCTATCATAAATCAAAAGTATTCTTTTAATCCCATCAGTAGACAATATAATGCATTTTGCACTTAAATATGCTCAAGGAAAAAATTAACATTCTTTATCATTTCCCAACAGAGACAGTTAATACTCTAAGGCCACATTAATAGAATCTTACTGCCATTGTAGAAAGTTTGATAGCACTCCTATTTCAATGTCTGAATTTCTCTCTCTCTTTCTTTTTTTTTTTTTTTTTTGACAAAGACAAATGATTGCCATCAATCAAGATCCAATCGGGTATATAGAGAGTCAGGAAAATGCATCACTCTTTACTGGTTTTCCTGTTATTTGAGCAGGCTTTTCTCCATATTATTTTATAAAATGATCAAAAATCCAGCCATAAGATAGATCTTTCACACCCACTGTAAAATTAACTTTCATGAATAATGAGAGTTTTAAACCTATGATAATGTATATGTTAAACCAAAGATATTACTGAGCTCATTTCTGGCTAGAGATTATGTAAATGATACTATATGACCTTTCTCATTATAACAGGACATGCAGAACACAAAGTATTTCATACATCATTTTAAAGCAAGTCAGTTTAAAAAGGGAAAATATTCATTAATAATGTTCATATTAGTGTTAAAGTTTTGAGTGAAGTCATGAATTACCTGTGATCACCGACTCCCTCTTTAACCTGTTATATCTACGCAGCACACCATCAAGCAATAACACTTTTTGCACAAAAACAACCACTTCATTTTGTAAATTTCATTTGATCTAAAGATATGATTGTTTTGTAAACTTGAAGGATTTGAGTACTAAAATTTTAATGAAAAGTAGATAATGTTATACATTACTAGGCCACTCCACTAATATTCTAAGAGTTAAAATACAAAAACAAACAAAAAAGCCAGTGTAATGAGAGTGAAGAGAAGTACCCCAACACATTTTCTTAGGTCCTTACTCTTTTACACTAAAGCACTGAAGATTGTAAACTTGAGGTAAAATGACTTATGACTACAAAATAATTGTTTTAAAGGTATATAAAAAATACAAATCTCAAAAGTAGTTACTTTCCATTGAATTCCCAATATGGCAAATACCCATTCATGTAAGCAGGCACTCAAGCAAGAAACACAGGTATTACCTGACCCCTCCCTCTTCTTAACTTTCACACAAACCAAGTCTCAGACCCCAGAGGTTGTTCCTGTCTAAACAACCTCTGCCTGTGCGCACTACCACAGCTCAGCAGCTCAACCATGTCTTGGATATAGGCTACTGCTCCTTGATATTTTGGTGGTTTCATTATTCACAATATTTTCTCCTCAAATTTATAATAAAAAGAATTTACACACACACACAATCTGTGGACATCAAAAGCTTATTCCTCACACTTTAGTAGTTCCCAATCCCTTGCAACAGCAGCATTCTCCAAAGTTGGATGTAGGAAACCAGGAGATACGTAAGATAATTTATCTAGATGCTGGAACAAATTTTTTCAACTATCTAATGAAGTTTCTGTTTTTACTGCCAGTAGACCTGAGTATATTAATGACTCCCAATAGAAAAAGCAAATTTTCCATCCTGATCTTGTGCCTATTTGTCATTTTTTTATAATTATTCATTCTTTTTTCTTTTTTTTTAAATTTTTTATTTGTTATTTTATTTATTTATATTACAAATGCTATCTCTCTTCCCAGTTTCCCCTCCACAAGCCCCCTATCACGTCCCCCTGCCCCCGGCTTCTATGAGGTTGCTCCCCACCCACTCACCCACTCCTACCTCTGTGCCCTAGCATTCCTCTATGCTGAGCCATAGAGCTTCCACAGGACCAAGGGCCTCCCTTCCCATTGATGCCCTACACACACAAGGCCATCCTTGAGGTAGCCACTAGAAAGTCCCAAATGCCAGGGACCCAAGAGGTTCCAGGACCCAAAAGGGATGACATTAGACAAAATACATAACAAAGGGGAGATAGAACCTATAGAGACCATATCCAGAGGGTAGGCACAGCCCCCAGTTGAGGGATGGGGCCACCTACCCATCTCAAAAATATTAACTCAGAATTATTCTTGTCAAAAGGAAATGAAAAGACAAAGAGTGGAGCAGAGACTGAAGGATAAGGCCATCCAGAGACCGCCCCACCCAGGGATCCATCCCATTTGCAGACACCAAACCCAGACACTATTGCTGATGCCAAAAGGCTTGCAGACAGGAGCCTGACATAGGTGTCACCTGAGAGGCTCTGCCAGATCCTGACCAATACAGTTGCTGATGCACACAGCCAACCATCAGACTGAGAATGGGAACTCCAATGGAGGAGTTAGGGGAAGGACTGTAGGAGAAAAGTGGTTTGCAACCCCATAGGAAGAACAACAATATCAACCAACCAGACACCCCAGATCACCCAGGGACTTATTCATTCTTTTGACTTCTTCACTTTAAACTTCTGACACAATGTCACTTGCTATTTCCTTTATACCAAGGTTCTCTCTTATGCAAGTTTTAAGCCCTATTACTATATATGAATTTGTTAAACTATTTAGAGGGCCAGTGACCTTATTCCAATTCTGAATAAATCTAATATTGGCAGAAAAGTTACAAAGCCAACATGATACCAGCAAATCCAAATACTCAATGTATGTTTGCTATTGATTAAGCAGTTTATCTTGCATATTAACAATCTAACTGGGAACATTAGTAAGCTGAAATGGATACACCACTATGATCCAATTTGCAAGTGCTGCTCAAGTTTTTTAACAAGTATCCAATTACCCATGGAATCTTTATTTATTTTTTTGTTTGTTTTTTTGTGACAGGGTTTCTCTGTGTAGCCCTGGCTGGCCTTGGACTCAGAAATCCTCCTGCCTCTGCCTCCCAAGTGCTGGGATTAAAGGCATGTGCCACTACCGCCCGGCCCCAATCTTTATTTTTTAAAAGAGTCCAGCTCAAATTCATGCCTGTGATTCACATCTCTTTATTCCACTGTAATATGAAAGAATTCTTTGGTCTTTTCTCAAATTTCAAGTCCTTGTTATTTTAGATTTTAAGGCCACATTTTTTTTAGAATGTCCCTTGATTTGGATTTGTCTAAGATTTCTATGTGATTTGTCTCAGGTTAGACATTAGGGCTGGATTATAAGAGAGGTTACAATTTACTCAAGGTGTAATATCGTTTGCCAGGAGTTCAGTTTGTCTCATACTCATTTTGATCATTCCACCACACAGCACCTACCATGCTTCTTTACTGTAAAATTATTCCATTTCTCTTTGAACTTTGTATTTTTCTGAGAAGGTCCTTCAGGACTATGTCTTCACTTTCTCCAACATTCTATTTGTTCATTTGCATCGAGGGATATGGCCTCCTATTTTATTCAGTACCTTATCACTTACTATCACATATTTGATGTTCAAATATCCACTGGCTTAGGCAGTATGAGTCCTTTTGAGCACTTTTCCCTTTCTATAGGTTCTTATCCTTCTACAAGCACTTCTTGACAGCAAGATGCTACAAGCTCATTTGACAACTTTCCTACCACATCCCCTGAAGTACACATTGTTCCAAAGCACTTTGGTTTGAATAGAAAATTCCTATATCAAAAGCTGTATCAGGACTCTAGATATGATCAATGCTAAAGGGGTGCAACTACTTTCAGTCTCCACGAACAAAACTAGAGAATAAATGAGCATATTTATATATACAGTTTTATATTTATATTTATCTATATTCATCTATATATTTAATATCAGTATATACTGAAATAAAAAACAACTACACTATTAATTTCAGTTTTCTGTTTTGTTATTTATAATCCCAATAATTAGAGAATAATTTGGTTCTCATTCGTAACCTACACACTGATTTAACCTACATTTGTAAATGTAACCAAAGTCCCACCAAAACACCATGCACAGATGACCTATCCAACCAGTATAGGCTCATCATCTCCAGCTGAGACTTCTCCATGAATATTTTCTAAACATCACTCAGGCTCTGCTAATCCAGGCCAGGCCTCCATCCTCCCCAGCAAAGCCTGCAATAGTGTACATAGGTCTTGCCACTGTGTAGACACCTCCCCCAGTCCATTCTTGTTTGAGCATCAACCATCTGATAAAAACGTCCTCACTCTGCTCAGACTGACATGCTATTTCCTGTATGTGTTAAACCTCTGTGCCTTTGGTTAACCACCTTGGGCTCCAATACCACAGGCTGAGTCATATCACTGCATAGTCTCCTTATTATTTAGGTGATGATGCCTGGCTAATATCTTTTGCTGTGAATATGTATATTTCTCAGCCCATCTAGTGCATGTTGGACTAAATATAAAGGAACAGTGCAGAAGGAAAAAAGAAAAGAAAGTGGAAACCACAATGTTTGTAGAATGATTAACTTATAATTTGGTAGTTTGGCATAAATTTATATATTTACATGATCTGCATCATAACCAAGTTTGAGAGTTCTTCCATAACTCAAAAAGTACTCTTACATTTGAGATAAATTTCTATTAACTCAAATCTCACATGCACACTCCTGTGGGGACTTATCTGCCTGTCTGTTTTCCTAATGTGCTACTGATTTCTCGTACATGAGACCAAATAAGAGACTGTCTAGATTGTTTTCACTTAACATGACTTTGTGGTTCATCCAAGTTGCTACTTTCTTTGTATTGCTCAGTAGTTTCTCATTCTCTGGAAACATACATTTGGTTTATCAGTTACCTAACTGATAAACATTTATATTGTTACCAGCCTGTAACTATTAGAAATAATATTGATGTAAAATAACTCACATAAGACAATGTTTGTGTATGTTTTCATAATTCTTGGAATTATGATTTTGGACTACATGGAACATGCAGAAATGTTTAAAGGCTGTGTCCTTTCTCTCTCTGTGTTTCTCTCTCTGTGTTTCTCTGTTTCTCTGTCTCTGTCTCTGTTTCTGTGTCTCTGTCTCTGCATCTCTGTCTCTGTCTCTCTCTGTCTCTGTCTCTCTCTCTCTCTTCCTTCTTCCCTCCCCACACTCCTTCTCACCCAATGTAGGCTAGACTGGCCTCCAACTCATAATCCTACTGTTCAGCTTCTTAAATGCTGGACATACAGGCACATACTCCTATACCTATGTTTGCCTTTTTAAAAATTAGAATAATTTTAAAGCGTTTGTACCTATTTGTGTTCACACTAGCAATGTGCAAGGATCCATTTCTTCTACATGTAGTCCCTGGACAATGTCAGCTTCTTGTACATACTGAAGGCATGAGTGCTGCAGCATCTTACTCAGTTTTAATTTCCACTTTTCTAGTAATTACTTATGATAAGCACGCTTCCTTTGGCCATTAACTATAGATACTTGTTGAATAGAATGTTTTCATTATAGCTTTTTGCCATTTCTATTGATTGTCTTTGCTGAGTTATATTATGCTGGAAGTATTCTTCATACATTCTAAATTTAATTCCTTCATTGGATATATAACTTATAAGTGTTTTATTCAAGTACCTGTTTTGTCTTTCATTTTTCATTTTACTAGTTATGTTCTATTAAAAAGCGTTAACATTTCATGTTGTCACTGAGATTTAAAAGTAGACAATATGCGGTTTCAATCTTGTTGATCTTTTCATCATTGACTTGACTATTGTAGAAGGCAGCCTCAATATGGCCACTCAGCCATATTGAGTGGTAATAGCCCCATATTCGTAGTAATAGCCCCTTTCCTGTAACTTGCTTCTAACCAAACAGAAACAGCAATGTTGAGGGACTATCACAACCACACTGGGTTATAAAGATTCTGGCTTCACCTTGCTAGTTGATGATTCTGTCTTTTCTAGCCATGTTAAAGCCAGACTCCACTATGCTGGAGAGACTGTGAACTAAAAGAACTGAAGCCCTCAGTCAAGGAGAGCCCTCAAAGGAAAGAATACCAGTATGAACTAGATAATTAATCTTTAATTGAATTGTCTTCAGTTGAACCCACATCATGAGAGCTTTCTCTATGGTGATATTTTAGCTACATTATGAGAAATGGCTGACTAGATACCTAAAACATACCTACATTCTTTATCCACCAAACTAAGAAATAATGTGTGCTGTTTTATGATTTTGAACTTTGGAATGATTTTAAAAAACAATAGGTTGCTGTTAACAAAACTCTAATAACCTAGATTTCCACATATTCTAAAGGATCAGCATAAAACTTTCTACAAAAATAAAGGCTAGAACATTGAATATTGAATACAATGAAGTGGTAGATCTGTTTTGGAATATTAACATACTATACTATACTGAATTTAATATTTACTTTAAGAACCTCTTACTGCCTCTCATTTTCTCTTTAATTTATATTAGTAATGTTTTCTAGTTTTATACCAGCATTATGCTTATTACTTTTTAAATCCAAAAGTATTTTATTTTGCCATTACAGGGAATGTTGCTTTAATAATTTTATTTAATAATGGTTATTGCTAGTATATAGAAATACAGCTTCAGTTTTGCATAATAGCTTTTCATTCGCTGATCTTACAAAACTTCATTTTGTGTCTAGTAACTCATATTGAAAAAATTCTTAGGATTTTCTAGTTCAAGATTATATTGTTGGAACCATGAGATACAGCTCAGACAGAGGTAGCCTGCTTGCCCATTATGTGTAAAATCCTTGGTTCAGTGCCCATTACCATAAAAAAAACACTATTTTAAAACATGGATTTATGACTCAAATTTTTAAATTATTTTTATACTTACGAGCTTGATATAAGGGCATTACAATTTTGAGGTCAGCTTGTCCCAAAACAGAAATAATGCTCCCACAAGGAACATAAATTAATTAAATAAATGAAAAAGAAAACAATATTATCTGCAAATAAACTCAGTATTTGTTCTTCCCCTCTAATTTTTTCCCCTTCAATTTCTTCATCTTAGTTTTTCCATTTAACTTTTAAAAATGTATTCACAAGTATGGAGGTTTTTGTTTTTATTCTCTCTCTCTCTCTCTCTCTCTCTCTCTCTCTCTCTCTTTGTGTGTGTGTGTGTGTGTGTGTGCATGTGTGTGTGTGTGCATGTGTGTGTGTGTGTGTGTGTGTGTGTGTGTGTATGTGTGTGTGCTGCTCACATGGGGGCAAGAAGAGGTGTCAGACCCCCAGACTGGAGCTAAAGACAGTTCTGAGCCACCATTTGAGTACTGGGAATTGAAACTCGGTCCTCTGAAACAGCACCCAGTGCTCTTCAAAACCAACTCTTCAACTTTTTCTTATACTGTAATGCAAAACACCTGCAGTATGGAATTGACCAAAAGTAGTGGTTAAGGACAACTTTGATTTTCTTAAGCATAAAAAGTTTTTCATAATATTTTCTTGGTTTGAGAGAGAACCTTTCTATTTCTAATTTCTTAATAATTTTTGTAAAGAGACTTTTGTCAATTCTATTTTTCAGTATCAATGGGATCATACAGTTTTATCTTTTAAAAATTAATATATTGTATAAACTACTTTAAAACAGAACTTTTACAATATTGCCTACATTAATCCCCGATTTGTAAACTTATCAAATTTTCTGCCTTGCTGTTTTCTACAGTCTGGTACTATGTGCATCCACTATATCCAGCATTTACATTAACTGCTTCTTTTTAAATGTCAGAACAACTTTGAATTCCTAACATAAACACCTTTAGCTAAAATATAACCATTTGAATAAGCATTTTACTACCTATGTATTTTGTGTGCTGATATTTTATTTAAGCTTTTTGCAGTCACGTTTATGGAGACTTCATTCGCTTTTTACTTTGGAGTTGGTTTCATGATGATAAAGCTGAATGTGAAGGTAATTTGATCCAATTTAGAATCACGTGGGAAAGATTGTATAAACTACATGGGACTGGAAATTTCTGGTGTGTGTGTGTGTGTCTTAATTACATTAATTGATATGGGAAGACTCAGCCTGAAAGTGGGATTTGGGTCATGGCCTGTATTAAAGGAAAGACCCAGATGATTTCAAATATATTTACTTTCCTTCATTCTCTGCACTCCACCATGGATGTGCTGACACCATTTTTCTCATCATCAGGGGCCTGCAGTAATGCACTGTAACCTCGAACTAAGAGCTAAAATAAACTCTTGCCCACCCTAAGTTCTCTTTATCAGAGGATTTTTATCACCCAAACAGGAAATGAAGCTAATACACTAATATTCAGAGAGTACATAAGATTATACAAGGGAGAGTTGGGGGAAAATATCTAAATGCAGATATCAGAATTCTGTGTTCTTCGCACCACCAGCGATTCTTCACCAGTTGAGCACTGATCCCAGAGAGGACTATGGGATTCTGCAAAGGACGCTGAGCCTTCATGATCACCAAGGAGTGTTACTTCAATGAGTCAGGTCAGAAAAGGAACCTAGACATCTTACAACCACAATCTGAGAAGAATAATGGCCTCAGGGCCTATAGAACATTGAAATTTCTATTGGATATCAGTGAAAGCAGTAAGGTTTGAATTTATACTTAAAGTATTTTTTCTTTTTGTCCCGAAAACTCCAATAATTACATAAATTAAGGCAAGAATGGTAACTGAAATGCAGGAGACCCCACCTATTTAGTCAGTGTCCACACTTTCTGTTATATATGGTCAATCACAATTTAAGATTAGGGGCTGGTGAGATGGCTCAGCGGGTAAGAGCACCGACTGCTCTTCAGGTCATGAGTTCAAATCCCAGCAACCACATGGTGGCTCACAACCACCCGTAATGAGTTCTGACGCCCTCTTCTGGTGTATCTGAAGACAGCTACAGTGTACTTACATATAATAAATAAATAAATCTTTAAAAGAAATTATAAAAAAAAATAATATTAAATAGGAAATAAATGAAATAAGTTCTTGGGTTTTAAATAAATTTTACTGTAGCATATTGAGATACTAGTTCTCCTTTGGTGCTGTTAATCTCATTGACCCTAACCTATACAGATAAAACCATGAAACACTTGTACCTCAAACTAGACAGGGTTCACTGAGCAGTTTTAGAAAGTATCTTTCAATTAACAGTAGTATTACTATTATATAACCTTATAGTATGTAATAAACTTTAACATATGTGTGTATACAAAAAATTATGCAGTGTTCAAAACTACCCACATCTGCTATCTATTGAGATCATGGGAATGCACCATGAAAAGAATAGGTAAGGTTTGCAGAAATAATTAGCTACTCTGGACATTCATTTTCCTAATGAAATCTAAGCACATCCTGCCACCTTAAAGGGAGAATAAACTCATTAAGTAAATCCCCATTCCCCTATCACCTTTCTTTTCCTTAGCAAGAAAAACTGGAAGAGTTCTGTCTTCTCAATACTTGAGATATCGAATGAAACTACAGCAGTTGGTTACAGTCATTACACTCTAATGTGACAAATACTAGAGTCAATTTAAGTAACTTCTAATGGGTTATGAGGTCAAAAAAGTAAGACTGCATAATTTATTAGATCTAGCAAATCCCTTTGCAAGCAGAGTTAAATGAAGCATCAGGCTATTACCGACTTTCATGAATAAAGGTTTATATTAGTGTTTATCTAATTATAAAATAAATGGAATTTGTTGTGTAAACTTTATTTAGAAAATATTTCTTGACACTGTCATGTTTAAAACAATTGAATTAAATTTAATTCACAGACTAAAACAAATTATATTTACTGTAATGTTTTAAATAAAGATATAAAAGTGATTCAGACATCTTGATTAGTTAAATATGCTAACTATAAAACATAAAATCGTATTTGTGAATCAAGACACAAACAAACAATTCAAAAGCAAAACAACTATATTCACACATAAATTGCCATGCAACTCAGAATTGTGACTTATTATGTGGTACTATGTGGTTTGGTTTGTTATTTCTATGTATTATTTTCTCATAAAAAAGAACTATGTAATTAGAGATGTATAAACTAGAAGGCCAACAGTGAATAGGCAAAGAAAAGTGTCGATAATGTGTTTATAAAGAAAAATGTAATTTTTCCATAACTTAACAGTAACTTTTCCATAACATAACATTATATTTAGATAGCATTCAGTCCATGTCCTAAGTTAAACAAATCTCAAATAGAAAAATGTGACTGGATAAACGTGTAGGTAAGACACAGCCATTACACGTCAAAAATTACTGAGGAAAAGAATCAACCCCCATTAGTTTCTCATTCTATCAAACTTATAAAATGCCAAGAAATTATATTATTTCAGTTGGATTCAATGAAACAAGGAACACAGACCTCAGAAGTCAGTGAGTTTTTGTTCATCTGTTGTTATTGTTAAGGCCGGCTTAGCAGTAAAGATACTTGCTCCTAGATCTGCTGACCTGAGTGTGATTGTTGGGACTCAGGGAAGAGAAAAAGAGAAATGACTCCCACATACAGAGATCAACATATGAATACCCACATACATACATACATACATACACACACATACAATGTAATAAAAGTTTTAAATCAATTTAATTAAATTAACTTAAATAAGAATTATACCCATAGTTACAGTACTAATGCACTCAAGCTGGTATTTCACAAGACAACTTAGTTATTATAGTTAAGAATAAATGTACTCAAGATGATATTTTTCAAGTCAATGCACTGGTAATTTGTACAAGTACAAGGGATTATGTTTGTCATTTGGCCCACACAAAAATTTTGTTAGCAGAATTGTTTCAAAAGAAATAAAAAGGTCAGGTAGGATTGTTCATACCTTTAATTCCAGTACTCTAGAGGCAAAAAAAAAAAAAAAAGGCTGTGAGTCAAAGCCAGACTGGTGTACACAGTAAGCTCCAGGACAGCCAGAGCTACCCAGAACGATTTTTTTATCCAAAATGGTTAAGAAAAGAAATTGAAATGTCATACAGTCCACCCACCATTCCCTAAAACGAACAAGATTCTAAACAGTAAAGTTAATACATGACTATTCATCCTGGGATGGAGCATCTCTAAAAGATGACAAAGCAGACCAGGCTTACATATGACTTCCATTTTAGAAAAATCAGACTTTTATCTCTTTATTCCATACTTATGTGCTGATATCCACCACAGGTCAAATACATACACGCACCACTAAATAAAACAAAGTGACCTCTAGAAAAAAGTTAATATATATTAAAATTTCATTAAAAAAAAACAATGTGAAAAATGCGAAGCTCTGAATGCAGACAATGAGATGGTGACAGGGAAGAGTGGATGAGAAACTACTGACACAGAAGGATAAGGAGATGTGACACACAGAAAAGACACCCTGGAACGAAGAGAGGGTGGCAGGAATGCTGTGGGAAGTATGGTACACAGTCAGAACAAAATGATGGAGTACTAGTCTAGGTTCACACACTTCAAACACTTGAGGTGTACCCGCACATGGCGGGAGGACACACACACACAGGAGGATGAGGCAGACGCACCGTCATTTTGGAACTATGATTTCATGAGATATGCTGTCTCAATTTACTTTTTAAAGGAGTTTGGGTCCAATACAGAATAATATATGACAATGTCAAGAGGGAAAAAAAAAAAAACGGTACTGGAGAAAGTAGAATGTTAAAATAGAAGTTAATATACTTTTTTTGTTGCTGTTGTTGATTTTACATTTGAACTGAGCATTTGTTTAATTACATATTTTTAAGGCAAAAGAAAGATATTTATCAATATGTAAAAATTCAAGTTTTATCTGGGAACAACGATCTTCCATAGCAACAATACTTTGTGCCTCATCACTTTACCTGGAACCTGAACAGAACAAATCCCAGTGATGTAAATGCAATGAGTGGTGTCATGCAGGTGCTGTGTTACCCTCTTCCGCGCTTACAGCCAGTGTGCACTCACTGTAAAGACGGTGCAAAAAAACAAGACAGGGATGCTTCTGCAGTCAGCAAAACCTAGAATATGCCATTTCAGAAGGAAACTGATTTACTATCTTTGTTTGTTTTAGTCATGTTTTGTTTTATCAGTGGGATGGAACCTGGTGTCTTCAGTCTCCTAGGCAGGCTCTCAACCACTAAACAACACACCTCAACATTGGGAATTTTGTTTACTATGTAATTATACTTGCTGAGCTAA
>NW_022196898.1:35366067-35391024 GCF_008632895.1 Mastomys coucha | reverse complement strand
GAACAACACATTATACATAAACAATGGCAGACAAAGCACCTCTATATTACTAAATAAAAGCAAGATATATAAAAACTGAAGTATTTAAAACAAATTATCAAGACGTGGGACACAATACAGTGAACATATGTGGGGCCCTAGGATCAATTCTTAGTGTTAGAAAAATAATCAAAAGTATTTTCTTAAAGAATTTCTTTTAAAAAGGAAATAAAGCTTCAAAATAAATTTCTGAATTTACCACAACTTTACCAAGCATATAAAGTCATCTACAGATGGTAAATTAATTAAACCGAGTATACTAAAGAGCCAAGAACTGTGTTCAGAGAAAATTACCATGTTTCTATGAGACCAATTGCTCAAGGAGCAGCAGCAGACAATTGAACAGCAAGGCATGCATCTCTGTGGTTTCTCTCTCAGCTTCTTATGGTTCACAGAAGTTAGAGTCACTACTCAGCAGTGATTGGTGATTTGGTGATTAATGATTAATAAAAATATAAGTTTATTTGAATATATTTTTAAATTAAACAAAGAAAAAGTAGTTTGAAGGACAATGGCACACAACTGAAGGACCTTCTGCCTTACAGTCTGTGAGAGGTGACTTTATCTTCTGATAGAGTCCATCATGGTAAAAGCTTCAACTTCAGAGGACAACGTTTCCTGATATTATCAAATTCCTTGAAGTAATAAGTGTTTTCTCTTACTCTAGTTACTAACTAGTTGGTGCATTATATATTATGCACTCATTTCCTAAAAATTAAAGTGTGACTCTATGATACCCAAAAAGTTTTAAAATAAAAATCTTCTTGGGAATCAAATCTAAGGCCCTTTCACTAAACAACTATGTTCCCACTCATGTTCTAGCACTGCCCACTACCCCTTCTTAAAAGCATCAGTTGGTCTACACAGCCCTATTCAGACATGTGTTCTCCCCTGAACACTAGGACACTGCCTGTCTGCTTTGAGCAGCCTCTACTCACATATTACAGGTGACAGTCAGAACACCTTACTGAAACATGGATCTTAAGTCATTTATGGCTTCAGTCCTTTTCTCCCACCCAATACCCAATCATGTTCCCCTCTCACCCCATCCCCTTTCCTTCCTCATCCTTCCATCCCTCCCCTCTTGTGGTTGTTTTGTTCATATGTGTTAATTATGAAGAAAAATACATCATATTTTCTTTAAAACTACAATTCTAATTTAAAATCTACATTATTTTAACAATAAACAATCTTTCTCTTACATTTGAATAGGTAATCTGGACTGCTGCTTATATTTTTTTTTCTTGATTTTCTTATTTCTTAATGCTGTTCTATCTGAGTGTATGTCCTCTTGGTGGAGAGTTTTTGATTGACGAGTATACAGGTTTTCCCTATATATTCTGACAAGTTTTACTTTGAAGTCTACTTTCTCAGATATGAAAACCTTACCATCAGAGAAAAGTAATCGAAATGTTTGTCATTAGCTTTGTTAATTGTTCCTGTTTTGAGTGGAATAGGAATAGCTTTGTTAATTGTTCCTGTTTTGAGTGGAATAGGAATTTTCTTGTCAGTAGTGTTAAAAGACAAAGGCAAGCATAACTTGACAGTAAACTCTCAGTTTAATGTATAAGTTTCTGAGTCACTTCTACTGAATGCTTGTGAAAAAGAAAGGCATACTTGGCTAGAGGTATGCCTACAGAGTGTACAAGTTGTACTTAGCAAGGAAGCATTGCTAAAATTAAGTAAGTCTGCCAAAATTACAGAAGCATTTATTTTTTTTATATACGTGCTTCAATTCTAGAAGTCTGTTTCAGAGATTCAGTTGCAAAAATAATGGGAAAGATAATTGCCTTGTGCATTTATCCATTCACCACGGTGATCTTTGTAACTGCAGAAATCTGTTAAGGATCAACAGTGACATGAGAAAGGGAGTATTTTCATAGACTGTTTTGAAAGTAATCACTAGCCTGCTTCCCTTTATGCAGTTCCCAGACAAGGCAAGTTTAGCTATGACTAACCAGTTAGTCCTCAAAGCCTAGTGCTGTGTATGCATCCTAGCATCCTATTGCTCAATGGTAGAGCGCTGGGATATGAGTCTGTGGTAGAGTGCTTACCTAGTGGTTGCCAGCATGTTTGAGTCCCTGGGTTCATCAGAGCCTACAGGGTTCTGTTACCCCTTCCACCCTAAATGAAGAATATCCTAGGATTGAGTAAGAGAGTTTGAGAATCTAAAGAGGTTTCTACTGATGAGATAGGCCAGAATATAAGGGTAACTATAATAGATTGAAACAATATAAATTATGTTTACATTCATAATGTTAATCATAAAAATATGATACAAAGTTCTTTGTAATTCAAGAATTGTAGCTATTAGGTGTAGCAAAAGAATAGAACTACGACAGTAAGAATGAAAGGTGATCATGATTCTCAGAGCTGGTTGAGGCAGCAGGGAAGAAGCTGAGGTAAAGGGCGAGCAATGCCTAAGTCACTGACCAATATGCACAGCACAACAAGCATGGAGACTTGTCTAGACTCAGCTTGATCAAGTGTTAATATCTGTGGAGTCTTTTTTTTTTTTTCACGTATAAGAGGTTTAATTGAGAGGGAGAGAGGGGGTAGTGGTACGGAAAGAGAGGAGAGGGAGAGAGAGAGTATCTCTCTGTGGAGTTTTATACCATAGCTGGACATGACTGCTGAACATTTGAGATGTGTTTGCTATACACTGAGATAGATTAACAGTATAAAACCCCCTTTGGGGAGTAAAATCTAAATGGTGATGAATGATGGAGAAAAGACATCAAAATATTTTATTATTTTTATGGTCATTAATCGTTGAACCATTAATGTTTTGGGTATGTTGGTGTAGGATGCCGTCCCGCAGCTCCTACCTGCGTGGGTTTCCACGAACCGGGAATGTGAGGGACCTGCAGTATGGGGGAAGCAGAGAAAAGGAGGCACACACCAAGAGACGTTCCTCATCAAGGTGCACTTTACTTAGTGACGGGAGAGGATTTATACTCAAAGGCATCACAGGTAAGCAATTGGCATTTAGGTGATAATAAGACATCAAAGCTCAGTATGGATACAAAGGAATCCAGGAAGGGGAAGAAAGATCAAAGAATCACGGCTTCGAAAGAAACAGGTATCTGGTTCTCGAGTCATTTGCATGGGCTCCAACCCCCCAGCGCGCAGAGACTAGCTGTCAACTTGTAGTTTCGGTTTGAGAATCTCCGAGAGCACAGCAGGGCTTCCCACAGTTGGTAATGGACACTGCAATAGTATAATTTGTAGAACCTTGATAGTAGAAAATTTCCTTGACAGAAAGAGATTTTTAATTTTTTTGACAGAAAATCAAAGTAGAAGTAAAAGAATCCTGTAGAGTAGAAGAAAATGGGGAAATTTCTCAGTAGGCACATTATATGGCTCTCATTTGAATCCCAGTAGAGAGTGTGTGTGTGTGTGTGTGTGTGTGTGTGTGTGTGTGTGTGTGTGTGTGTGTTCCTGAGTAGAGGACTTGGAGAGAGGAAAGAGACAGAGACAAATGAAGAGAAAGAGTGTATGAAACAGGAATATATTAGGTAGGGCAACTCCGGGCTGCTTAGCATCTTTGATGTACTAAGGGATTTCTCCCTGACTAACATGAGTATAAAGCTTTGTGAACAAGTGAGAGACCTCAGTTGAAAGAACAGAGCCACTCTTGGATATTGTGTTGTTTCATACTGCGTGTATGTGCGCGCTTTTACCTTAGACTATAGTATTTTCTCCTATTGAAATCTGCCAGTAGGAAAATCAATTATTTACTCATTTCTCAAATATTTATTGGTTAAAAGGTTTTTTTTTTTTTCCCATTGGTACTGTTGTAGGAGCATGACTAAAATAAACCTGATTTAGGTTCCCAAGGAGCTTCTAGCTATACAACAAAAAATTACATATATTGTTGTTTAGGCTCTTTAGTTCCTGGGGTATTCCAGTCCTCCATTCCTGGGAAATTATAGCAGGAGCCTTTGGTACTTTATACCACATATGTTTTCTATTAAGTAAAATATTTAGTCAGTATATCACCTAGGATTTGATATTTTTTGTTTATTGAGCCCATAGTAAAAGTACACACTAAACATGTGCTTTACAGTACAGTAATTAGCATATAATTTTCAACGTTTCAATGAACTTTTACCATAAAATTTAAGAGGATTTTAATTGCAAGTAATAAGGATTGCTTGTTAATAGGCTGTAGATAATTAGAGAGCTATTTGCATTCTCTCTCCACAAATTTTCTTAGTGTTGGGAGCATCACTTAATTCATAACTTTGTCCCATGAGGATTAGTTAATTCCATTCAGTCACAGTAATAATAGACATGATGTTTTCTCTTTAGCTTTCTCCCAGAGTTCCAATGATTTTTACGGAAGGATTACACCATTGATTAGTTTTATTTATTATGAATAGAGTATTTTTCTTGGACTTGTGGTAAGTAGTATTCACAATTGTAGCAGGTAAATTCAGTCTTTGAAATGTAAATTCTGTTTTTATGTTGAATTTCCCTAATTTTGATTAGGGAAAACTTTTTTGTCATCTGCTTGGAATGTTTCTGGAAGTCATACCATGATTGTGTCTGTATAGCTTATATACTTTATTAAATCCCTATTGAGCAGAGCTATTTGGTTTTAAAGTGTGTATTTTCAAATGATTTGTAGTTTAAGGTTCCTCACTGTATTTGTATATTTTTTACTTGATATCTATGAATAATATATAATGTACTATAAAATATAAAATTAAAGAAGATAAGTAGAAGTTGCTTCTTAAAACAGTAAGGGTTACTGATTGCTTAAAATGGAGTCATCAGTGAAACCTTTGTGTGGGTTCATAGTTTTTAAGGATGAGGATTGACTGAGCACATGACCATACCTCAGGGTGGCTTTAGTGAAGGGGTATAGCCAGGAGACAGAAGAACATGAAGAGTGAACACTCAACACGTCTTCTGAATGTGTATAGTAAGGAAAGAAGGGTGTTGGAAATAAGATTAAAACAATATGCTAGGCCCTGATTGTCCAGGATCTTAACTGTAAGGCCTAGGATATTTGCCCTCGTTTTGTCAACATTTTTAAAGGTGTTGAGCCATAAATGACTTAAGATCCATGTTTCAGTAAGGTGCTCTGACTGTCATCTGTAACATGTGAGTAGAGGCTGCTCAAAGCAGACAGGCAGTGTCCTAGTGTTCAGGGGAGAACACATGTCTGAATAGGGCTGTGTAGACCAACTGATGTTTTTAAGAAGGGGTAGTGGGCAGTGCTAGAACATGAGTGGGAACAGAGCTGTTTAGTGAAAGGGCCTTAGATTTGATCCCCAAAGATTTATATTTTAAAACTTTTTGGGTATCATAGAGTCACATTTTAATTTTTAGGGAATTAGTACATAATATATAATGCACCTCACTCTCAAGAGACTGGAGCCCCCAGGGAGTGTAGAGGTCTGGTGGAGTGGGGATGGGGTGGGGACATCCTCATGGAGACAGGGGGCCAGGGAGTCGGTATATGATGTTGAACAGTTGGAGGGTGGACCAGGAGGGGAATAAAATCTTGAATGTAAAACAAAGAAAAAAAAGAAAAATCAAATCAACTGAAAAAAAAAAATAGTAATTACTATTCTACACCACAATGGGGGAATATAATTCACAATAATTCATTATAGATTTGATGAATAACAGAAAACATCAAGTTCCTAAAGCAAGAAAATAGAAATGTTTATTACATCAGTTTGATCAGTATATACTGTACACATGTACTGAAATATCATACTACATGTAACAAATATTATACATATAAAACTATTACCTGTTAATGAAAGTAATTTTCTCAAGTTTTAGGAGATATAAATGCTAATTACTCTGGTTTGATAATTAGATCTGTACACATATATTAAGGTATCATACTATTTACCATAAACATGTAAAAGTGAAACTATGATTAAAATTTTAAATGTTTCTATATCATATAAAAATAAACCATTTAGTAATGGTTTCAATGTATCATATTTTTTCTATTAGTATATGTCATTACCCACACATGGAAATCTTAACATAACGTTTACCACCAAAGCTCTTAGCTATCATGAAAAAATACCTCAAAGAATAAAGAGAAAAGTTAAGCTCTCTATGAACAAAGGTTAAAGATGAAATATATATCCTTATTATTATTGTGTGAATCTATTTAATATGTTGTTTATAAGTAAAGTTACTAATTTTCTCTAAAAGCTAAGGATATTTTTACCATATTTAAAGAAATTCAATATTGGAAGTAACAAAGCAAGACAAACTGTCTATGTATTTCATTTCCCTAAAACATTAAAAATTCATACACTGACATTAGTGGAAATACTAAGAACATGGGCATGTTTATTATCTGTCAGCTACTCTGAGTACTATATGTACATGTAACAGTTTGCTTATTTAAAAGTTATTCTCTTCATAATTTTAATGTGCTTTGCTCTTGCATCTGTTTTATGTGGCATTATTTTGCTTTTACTGCAAAAGAAAGATCTGGCTCCCAAAGATAAAGGAGATTTTTGGTAAATGGTGAAGGTAAAGAAATAAATGACCCACTTGGCTAGTGTGTAATTACACTGCCTGAGATTGTAACAATCTATCACAACAAGGAGGATGACACCATGCTAAGGGTGAGTCAAAGGAGATAGCCTTTGACTAACTACAAGACCCTGACGATCGATAAGCCACAGATATTGTGCTCTCAAAAACAATTGAATTCTAAAAAAGTTTGAAAATAGATACCCTTCTTCTTCTGATACTGATCAGAGACCCATCTTGACCTTATTCTAGAAGAGCAATACTTTCTAAAGCAGGCATATGAAGCACATAAATCCTTCCCATCTCTGATTTCCTCTGTGGAATGGATACTAAACATACTATTATGATACAGACCTACAAGCAAAAAACTTACGGAAATCTTTGCAGCATTTTAACTAAAAAATCCAAGGTTAGTAGGTGAACAATCTCAAAAAAAATATTTCAAAGACTGAAGAATCTGACAGGAAACTGGATTTTACATGTGAGGATTACAATGTGTGTCTTAAATTAGACACTTAAGTGATTTCACTATGGAAAAGCCAAAGGAAAGGAAAGGAAAGGAAAGGAAAGGAAAGGAAAGGAAAGGAAAGGAAAGGAAAGGAAAGGAAAGGAAAGGAAAGGAAAGGAAAGAAGAGAAAAGAAAAGAACCTTTAAAAAATGAAAATCAGTAGTTTTTCAGCCCATAACAATTTTCTACAGTGCTGTGACAGAGCAATAACATCCCAACTGTCTTCATGTTGTCTCTCCTGTTGTGTTTTAAGACCTTGAATTCATGCTGACTTTTATTACCAAACACTTGCAATAAAATTCATCAAGTTTTATCAAAACTTACATTTCTTCCCTTTGTTTCTAGTTATAAAAATTCATATAAAGCACTAAGAGTAGCTGCAGCTTAGAAACAAACAAGAAAATAGCCTAAAACCTACATAAAAATCTAAAACAAAATATACAAAAAGGTAAATCAGTAAAAATCAAAGTCAATCTTAATTTCAGTATTTACCTTTTCACAGACAACAATAGTATAGCAAATTAATAAGCAACATAAAAACCTGATATTATAAATAAACTTTTAGGAAGCTCAGAATTTTGTGCCAATAGCCTTTTATCTCATGACAGAGATGACAGTAAACATCAAAATACTAGTTCAATAAATGCAAAAGGCCATTCACAAACATGTCAGTATAAGAAGAAACAGTGCATGAAATCAAGAATATTACCTCAATTTCAGAGTACTGGAGTTCCACTCCAAAAAATATCAACTTGTGAGGGGGATGAAAAGATGCACAGAATAACATACCCACATGCAGGAAAAGTCTAGAGATGCAGTGCTGGCAACATGATGAGTGGATGTTTAAATGTTTGTGTATTTCTGAATTCAACTATGTAGATATAGCTGAAAATTCTTAGTATTTAGTATATATCAGATGCCAACAGTGAAGAGAACTTCAAAGAGGGAAACAGAAAGGAATAATCAGGGCTGGTGAGATGGCTTAGGAGGTAAAATGCTTGATGAGCAAACATTAAAAATCAAAATTTGATATGCAGCACCCACAAAAAAAAAAAAAAAAAAAGAGGCTCTTCAAGGCAGTGTATGTCCTGGTCCTAGTGTGGAGAGGGTAGAGACAAGAAGATATCAGGACTAGCTGGACAGTTAGTATGGCCAACGTGAGGGCCAAGTTCAATAAAAACCCAACTCTCACATTAAAAAAAAAATAATAATAAAGGTGGCAAAACTTAAGGAAGCCAACTTACGTCTACTTCTGGAATCTACATATACGAGCATGCATCCATACGTATACATTATGGTTTGTATATGCTTGTCCCAGGGAGTGGCACTAGCAGAAGGTGTGGCCCTTTTGGAGTAGATGTGGCCTTGTTGGAGTAGGTGTGTCAGTGTGGGCATGGGCTTTAAAACCCTCATCCTAGCTGCTTGAAAGTGAGTCTTCCACTAGCACCCTTCAGATGAAGATGTTGAACCCTCAGCTCCTCCTGTACCATGCCTGCCTGGATGTTGCCATGTCCATGCCTTGATGATAATGGACTGAACTTCTGAACCTGTAAGCCAGGCCCAATTAAATGTTGTTCTCTATAAGAATTGCCTTGGTCATGGTATCTCTTCACAGCAGTAAAACCCAAACAAAGACATAATGCAAACATAAACATATATCATTCATAAAAATGCTATTTCACTCCAAACATTCAAAGCACAAAGAGGTTTGGAGCAGGAAAAAGCCCTAATAAACTTAAAAAACTATCAAATAAATTAGCTTAACAAGTTCTTCTACCAAAACCCAATACAAATAAGGCTTCAATTAACTTATTCAATTTGTACCTAGATTATTTAAAGAAATGTAACCTAACTAAAATAAGTTTAGGTAGACTAATAGAACCCTTGGTTATCTACAGAAAAAACACTTTTAGAAAAGAAATGGCTATAGGATAGATATTTTTAGTTTCTAGAGGAAATGTTGAAGGAGTTGTGTCTCTTATAAAAGCACATAAACATAAGAGCAGACTGAATGTGAAGGCCAAACCCACCAACAGCAGCCATGTGAATGAGCATCATCTCTATATCACTGAGCTGTCAAAACATGGCTGTTCAAAAAATGCCATGTAAAGGCAATAGAAATATTTTGAAAACCAAATTCTCACATGTGAGTACAGAGTTCATTTCTGTATTCCCAAACAAATTGAGGACACATCCTATACTGCTTGGGGAAAAATAAAAAGAAGAGAAAATATAAAACCACAAGAAGAAATATCCATAGAGGCTCCTACCTCTGCTCTTCCCTTCATTCAGTATCACATATAAAAGACACATTACCATATGCCAGGTAGTGGCAATGCTTATAGTTCATATATGCATAAAATAAAATATAAATAAAGCTAAAACATGCTGATTCAGTATTTTTGTTTATCCTTATAATTTTCCAATTTAGTAAGCTCAAGTTGTTTCTAATAATACTTTTTTATATTTTTCCATTACCTGGCATTTCACGAGTACCTTAAAGTATTAGAGAAAAAAAGAAACCACCTACTCAATATATGCCCAATGCTATGACAACATATTAAAACAGGAAACAACTTACAGAGCAGTGTTTCTAAAAGGAAAAACAAAGGTTGATGGGCTTCTAAATATTGTCATATTCCCAGAATTTGAAAGAATTGGGATAAGCAGTTAAGACACCACAAACACATACACACACACACACACACACACACACACACACACACACACACACTCAGAGGCATGGGAAAAGAAAACACCAGGTGTGTCTAAGATGTAAGTTGCCTCTTGTGACTAAGAATTCATAGAAAGCTGAATGCAAAGCCATTAAATGAAGAGACTGGCTATAAGAAGCAGGTAGTGCAGTACCTTCACAATGAGCAGGGTTTTTCAACAGCTTCGAACAATGGCACCACTGAGGCTACATGTACAGTTCCAAGAGACTGTCAGTGATCATAAATTGTAATCAAAGTAATTTATTGTGCTAGGCTATCTATGTAGATTACATAGAATGAAAAGCTGTTCTAATTTCAGAGTTTTCTCTTTGCAGTAATGTTCTAATTGTGGCTTGATTAAAATATAGCCTAAAGCACAGCAGTAGCCTACTGCTAATAAGTCCAATTTCTACACTGCCAGCTGGTATAGAATTCTTGCTCTAGATATATGAAATTCAAAGATTTCATCTACATCTTTAGTTCATCAATCATGGTTGATAAAATGTCACATATAAAATAGCATTTAACACCACTATTTAAAGTAAAACAGTAACAATTTTCCAAGAGTAAAACTTACTAATTAAAAGTTTATTTTCAAAATGTCATAACTACATAACACCATTGCTCTATGCCAAACTTATCCACAAAACTGTGTTCTAATCATGAATAAGTTGTTTGTTTTAGATGTCATTAAGAACTTATAATTATTTTGCAGGTAAATTTAAACCAATACATAAGTTAGAATTTCATTTTGGATGTTTAAAAAACATAATTTTACAAGTTTTAACAAATACATATGGTCATATCAGGATCCTTCCAGGTACCTTCAGATTCAGGTTTCACTAGGGATTCATGAACAGCCACTTTGGGACTCGGATATCTTACAGCAGCAGTATACAAATCAAGACCAACAAAGGGGAAAGCACAGGAAGAGAAGCCTGGAGAAACCAGAGTCCTTCCAAATGCTGTCACACAGAATGTACTTAATTCTTCCAGCAGTGAGTTGTGATAACATGTGTGAAATGGTTCTCTAGGGAAGCTCATTAGAAACTTAGCTATCACGGCTTCTGCAGGAACTGGTTGCTTAAGCATCCTCTGCGTAGCACATGCCATAATTACTGACTTCCAGAAAATAAACTAATGTTTTCAATTAACTACATTGATTGTACAAAGAATCTAGGTAAAGTGAGAGACAAATTAATTATGAAATTTATGGTACAGTAGAGAATTCTATACCATTCAAGTTTCAAGATGTCAGTCAAGGTTCTACTGTGTAATCATCCCTTTCCAAGAATAAGAATCTTTTATGTTAACTGGTTTTCCCTGCATAGCTGTGGAGCCACAGGATAATCAAGACATACATAATTTGATCACACTAAGAGAAAAAAAGCTCTTGAACCCCATCTTTGGCAACTTTTATAAATGCAATCTGATTATTTTTTATTCTTCCTCTTCCTTCTTTTCTCCTCCCTCTGTGTTCTCCCCTTCTCACTTTTTCTCCTTTCATTCTTTTGAGAAAATGTCTCACTCTGTAGCCCACGCTGTCCCCAAACACCTTGCCGCAGCTACTCAGAATGCTGAGATTTGAAGTGGACACCACCATACATAGCTACTGATTTCTAATCTGTAAGTTTGCTTATGTCAGATGTTCATATAAATGGAATCATACATTACACAGACTTTTGAGTTTAGCTTCTTTATCTCTGTCTCATGTATTTACTACCAGTTATTTCACCAGCAAAAATATTCAGATTTTTTTCTGTGAACTACATTTCTGTCTTGGATAAGCCGACATTATAATAGAGGAACTGCTGTGCTACACAAGTCACTGTACAAGAAACTGTCATGCAGTTTTCAAAGTGGCAATAACATACTCATTCTATTGTGCATTCTTACTAGCGATCTGTGAAGAAGTTCCACAGTATAGTTTGAAATAGACGTATTAATGTTGGTTGTATAATTTTTGGAGGCACTACAAAGGAAACCTAATGAAACTAGATAATATCACATATATATTATATATCATACATAATACACACACACACACATACACACACACACACACGTGTTCCATTTCCAAATGGAAAAATTTATCATATTTTGAAACTCAGTTTGGTTGTCATCACCCCATATAAGCCTATAAACCTATACAAACTCATGATTTTTTAGTGTTGACAGATAATTTTACTTATATTAGATTGAAAAGTATTTGTTCTATGATAGCACAAGTACACATTCCTACCTGCCTGCATGTTTGTAGATCATTAGCTGATATGTTATAGGAGTTACTTAGCTCTGTATGATTATTATATTGGATATGCCTCGTAACCTACAACTTCTGCTAAAATAAAGTAATTGACACATTTAGCTAAATGAGTAAAATTATGATTTACTCCAGAAATGAAAAACAAAACCACTACTTCAATGTTCACTTGGTAAAACACTTGAAACAAAGGATTTCAAAACACTGAATTGAAGCTAAAAAAGAGGAGGAATCTGGGTGACAGAAAAAAAGGTATGCCTGGGAATTTGACAGCTCACTAAAGGCCAAATTTCTAAGCTAAAATATGAAAAATATGGAGAAAAAAGCAGCAAATGCCAGCACACCATTAAACTTGAAGGGATGGAGAAAGGTGAGCAAGAGAGGATGGTAAAACACCAAGAAGAAAGCTTACTAGAAACTTGCAGCGAGTATTTTACTGAGTTCTAATCACTGAGTGCCTCTGAGGAAACCACTTAAGGCCAAAGGGAGAACTGCACTCAGAATTCAAGGCCTCTCAATAATTGATGAGAGAAGAAGACAGAAAACCAAAGAGGTTACACAAACACTTCAAAACTATTTACTAGATAGAGCTAACTGGATCTCACAGACATTACACAACACTGTACACAATACAATGTGTGTGCAATCTTCAAATATTTGCAAACTATCTTAAATAACCATGGGACAAAGAACAACAACAAGAAAATATTTAAAACTGAATGGAAATAAAAATACAGTCTAGAAATATTGGCCTAAGGTTGTATGTAATCCTACCCATTGGGAGGCTGTGGTGGAAGGATTGCGAGTTCAAGACAAGCCTTGACTACATAGTAACACCCTGTCTCAAAAAAAGAAAAAGAAAAAAGAAAAAAGAAAAGGAGGAAAGATAGGGAAGAATTGAGAGCGTGGGGGAAGAATGGAAGAAGAGAAAGAAAAAACTATACTGTGTGGCATACTGGCAAAGCTATGTATTAGGGTCAAATTTATAGAACTACCCATTTAAAAACATTAAAAATATAAAAAAAGTATTATTAGAAACAACTTGAGCCTACTAAATTGGAAAATTATAAGGATAAACAAAAATACTGAATCGACATGTTTTAGCTTTATTTATATTTTGTTTTATGCATATGAGTGTCTTACCTGAATATAGGTATTGCAACATATGTGTGTGAACCTGGTGCATGTATCTTTCAGAAAGGAGAATAAGATCCCCTGGAAGTAGAGTTACAGTTACAAATGAGAGTTAATGATGGTTTTGAGCCACCATGTGGGTTTTAGCAGGTCCTCAGAAATACCAACTAATGCTCTTAACCACTGAGAGATCTCTCAAGCCCCAGAATATTATATATTTTAAAAACTAAATTTGAAAGTCTAAGTTCAACTTAAGACAGAACAAGAGAGATGGTTTAATCAGTAAGATGTTGTGGTTTAAGACTGAGGACATAAATTCAATCCCTAGAATAAACATTAAAAAAAAAAAAGATGCTAGCTCTTGCTCTGTCCTTTCCCTCTTGCTCCCCCCTCTCCCCATTCTCCACAAGCTCATGGCCCACCTCTACTCACTTATTATTCCTTTATTCTCTGTCTCTACTACCCTATCAACTCTTCTCCCCATGCTCTGAATAAACTCTATACTAAAAAAAAAAAAAAAAAAAAAAAAAAAAAAAAAAAAAAAAAAAAAAGAAAGAAAAAAAAAAAGCTGGGAGTGGTCAGTAGCACATACTTGTAACCCCAGCACGGGGACAGCTCAAGGGCCTGGCTGCCTAAGCTAGTTACTGAGTTCTAGAGCAATGAAAGATCTTGTCTTAAAAACAAAGATGGATCCTCCCTGAGAAACAACACACCCAAGGTTGTATTCTGGCTTTCATTATATATTCATGCACATGGCACATGGACATACATCAGTACTCACATATACATACAAATGGACATGCTGTCACATGTGCACATGAAAATACACAGTCATATATATATATAGAAAATTCATTCATACAAAAAATCCAAAGGCCCATGTGGCTATAAAACCAAAAGAGGAAATATCAGCATTACAGAGATTATATTTTGATAAAGAGAAATACTTTTTAGCCCATTTCATGAGGTTAACATTATCCTAGTACCAAAACATGACAGATGCACTATGAAAAAAGACCTATAAATGAATATCCCACATAATGAAGACCCACAAAATTACCTAAACAAATACAATAATATATAAAAGGATAACAAGCACATATAAAAGGAGTACATAAGCCTGGAATATAAGATTGACAGATCCCTGAAATGCAAGATTTTTAAATCTGCATAAGCAGCTGTATTTACCAAAGAAATAAACCCAAAAGAAAGCAAAACCCATCTTTATACACACAGGAAAAGCATTTCAAAGAGCATAACATTCATAAAGAAGAATCTGTAAAGTAAATGCACTGAGAATAAACCATATTAAAAATAGAAAAAAATCATAGGTATTTCTTTTTCATGTTAGTCTTAGTATAAAAACTACAAACCACAACAATGACAAGTACTTCAAGATATGTGGGAAGGTGCAATACTGGCACTTATATCCTGTGGTAATTAACAGCTATCTGATTGGACATTTGGACCCCCGCAATAGGAAGAAATTCATACCTGAGGTACTGTAAATCTAGCGTACAACCCATGGCTGGTGAGGCTATGGAACCTAGAGGAGACCCTACTACTGTTACTTCTTTTTTTTTAAATTGGTTATTTATTTATATTTCAAATGTTATCCTCCTTCCCAGTTTCCCCTCCTCAACCCCCCCATCCCATCCCCCACCCCCTGCTTCTATGAAGGTGCTCCCAAACCCACCTACTCCTGCCTCACCACCCTAGCATTCACCTACATTGGGGCATCGAATCTCCACAGGGAGTCTCCCCTCCCACTGGTGCCAGATAAGGCAATCCTCTGCTTCATAAGCAGCTTAAGCCATGATTCCCTCCATGTGTACTCTTAGGTTGGTGGTTTAGTCAATGGAAGCTCTGAGGGGGGTGGGGGGACAGCATCTGGTTGGTTGATATTGTTGTTGTTCCTATGGAGTTGCCAACCCCTTCAGCTCCTTCAGTCCTTCCCCTAACTCCTCCATTGGACCCCCCCCACCCCCGCGCTGCTCAGTCTGTTGGTTGGCCGAATGTATCCACATCTGTATTGGTCAGACTCTGGCAGAGCCTCTCAGGGGACAGCTATACCAGGCTCCTGTCAGCAAGTGCTTCTTAGCATCAGCAATAATGTCTTGGTTTGGTGTCTGCAGATGGGATGGATCCCCAGGTGGGGCAATCTCTGGATGGCCTTCAGTCTCTGCTCTACTCTTTGTCCCTGTATTTCCTTTAGACAGGAGCAATTCTGGGTTAATGTTTTTGAGATGGGTGGGTGGCCCCATCCCTCAACAGGGGGCCACGCCTAACCTCTGGATATGGTCTCTGCAGCTTCTCTCTCCCCTTATGAACCACTTTAAAGATGAACATGGCATAATAACCCTAGAGGTGAGGTAGTGGCACACATTCATTCCACTTGGAGGTAATCAACTGCTCTCTAATTGAACTTAAGACCTGTTTAACAAAGGGGATAGCAGATATACTGGCTCATTTTCTGTAACCCTGACACTAGAGTCATCTAAGAGAAGGGGAGATCAAGTAAGAAAATATACCTGTAAGATCTAGCTACAGGCAAGCTTATAGGGCATTTTATTAATTACTGATTGATATGGGAGGGCCAAGCCCTTTATTGGTGGTATTGTCCCTGGGCAGGAAATCCTGGGTTCTATAAGAAACCAGGATAAGCAAGCAAGAAGGAACAAATCAGTAAGCAGTACATTTCTCCTTGGCCTTTGCCTTGATTGAGTTCCATCTTGATTTCCTTCAATGATGAGCAATGATACTGGATAATAAATAAACACTTTCCTCCTCAAATTTCTTTGGTCATCATTCTCCATTACAGCTATAATAACCCTAACTCAGACACTGATACTAGGGTACCTAACTATGCCTGGTACTAGAAGCCTAGCTAACTACTCAGTGTTAGTAATATGGTTATTGGAGGAGAATCTACACCTAGTAATGTACTAAACAAGCATAATCCCTAAAGACAACCTACAAACATTGGTCCGTATACCCACAGATAAAAGTAGTTTTCATCCTTCATTAAACAAAAAATTCTTTACCACAATTAGAGATCACCACAGAAACCTACAATGCACTGATATACAGGTTGTGGAACCTAGTCCCAATGGATACATCTACAAAATACTCCCACAGCTAAGGCTCGGGGATGACTACAAAGGACGAAGCAGAAAGACTGTAAGCCCTAGAGGAGATCAGGTAGTATGCTGTGAAATTGTGTCTCTAAGTAACATCAGAAGCTAAAGTCATGAAGCCCCACCAATGTGGCCATCCAAATTTGAGCTGAACAAGGTGAACAAAAAAGAACATGACAAACAGGACAAAGAAAACCCCACAGGCCTCAACCCTACCCAAAGAGCTGCAGGAAATGGAAAAAAGCAGTAAGTGGAGAAGGTGCTCTTACCCAGAGAAGAATACACCAATGGGGTGTCCAGGGTTATATGGTCAACCCTGAAAACATACATGTAGTATGACAGTAACACGTTATAGATTCAACAGGTTACATTTAAGAATATATATTTATATACAAATAAATACATGCATGCAATAACAATTAATGAATCAACTTGCCATGAATTTGAAAGAGAACTGGGAAGGGTTTGTAGAAAGGAAAGAAGAAGAAGAAATGTAATTAAAATACTATCTCAAAAATAAAAAAATAAGCAAATGAAATAGGCAAAATATGTGAATAGACATTTCACAATACTACCAAATATCACATGATGATTCACCAAACTTCATTAGTGATTAGGAAAATATAAATTGAAGCCACAATGTAATGGGCATGCACACATGTTAAGACTGCCTAAAGTGAAAAACCATACACAAGAATTAGCAAACTGTAGAGCCTGAACTCTAATATACTGCTGGTGGGAATGAAACAGTTTGACAGTTTCTTTAAAAAGCCATTTTTCTAATTATTCTATCATATGATCCAGTTTTTCCACACTATGACCTTACTAGAGACAAGAAACTTTAATCTAAAATTTCATAGCACCTATACTTGTAAAATCAAAATACTGAAAACAACAACTTGTCATGAATTAAAATGAAAGTAGAAATTCTAAGATACCTACTTACTAGAATACTAGTTAAGAATAGGAAGAAATGAACTGTCAATCTGTGCAGCAACATGGATAGACTTTAAAATAACTGTGCTAGTGAAAGAAGTCAAGGGGGAAAGGACAGAGTACAGACTGAATAAATCCATTTATAGGAAATTCTAGAAAATGAAAGTTAATCTACAGTGACAAGAGATCAATAGTTTCCTGGAGGCTAGGCAGATGGGAGAGATCAGAAAAGGGCACGTAGAAACCTTTAGATTGTGGTGATGGTTTTATGGTTTAAGTGTGTATAAAGTTATGTGTACAATTTAATATGTATATTTTATATAGAATATATCTCTATAAAAATATCCATGGCTTGTCATGTGTCCATTATAATATATTCATTCTATTTGAGGAAAAGAAGGTTGCTTTTGTTTTTGGGGGGGAAAGGTTTCATTATGCAACTACCACTAGCCCAGATCTTGTGCCGCTCAGTCTACCCTTGACCATTAAGGATCTTCCTGCATCCATCTCCCAAGTACTCGAATTACAGGCCTGTACCACTGTATCTCCTCCCTGTATTCTATATGTTATGTTAGTATGACTTAACACCTTTCTCAGTGACTAAACAAACCACATTTGACATTTAACCCTTTGAAATACTACCTCTATTTTATTGATGAAAGAAAAAAATCAGAAGCTAAGGGAGCTAAATGGGACCGAAAAAAATAACTGATAACCAAGTGTTCTGCTGCTAACACATGTCTAGTTAAGTAAGGAGATTCAAGCCTAGTTTTGTTTGCCTTAAAAGCCTTATTAACAGTCTTCTCCACTAAGCTACAGTATACTAATACTTTATCTTAAAGGAAGGATTAATCTCTAGCAGGTGTGTGAAATAAGGTATTCAGTGGGTGTGATTAAATAAAGGAACAGAAATGAAGGCATTATCCTAGACTGCAATGGCTGGGCTTATAGAAGGGAAGATACGGAGCAGAACAGTGCTATGCTTGTGAGAGCAGAGGGAAAGGAGATAGACTAGAGGCAGTGATGAAGAGTTCTCATAACACTGAGCCACCGGTTTGGAAGAAAAATAAGTCATAACAAAAGAATGCTTTCCTAGCAAAATCCTCATACAGCACTGCCATTACCTGAATGTGTGTGTTCCTCAAATTGAAATGTTAACAGACTCCTAATATGATGTATTTAGGAAGTCATAAGGCTAAATGGAGTAAGTACCCTTATAGAAGACCCTAGTTTATTTTTTTTTCTGTCAAAAATACAAACACATCATCTGGTACTCAACTCCATAGCCTGCAGAAATATAAGAAATGAATTGTTGCTTAAGTCATCCAGCCTACAGAAATCTGTTTTAATGGTTCAGACACATTAAGACAGGCTCCAGAAGGAACATAATCCTAATGGTACATTTTAGAATTTTTCCAAACTTTTTATTGGTTCTTTTGTGGTTTCACATCACCCCCAATCCCACTCATCTCTCCCCCCACCACCAAAACTTGCAACCTACCCACCCTCCACCCTTGTAACTTCCCTCTGAAAAGAGAGAAAAAAACCAAAACCTCATTTTACAAGCTGAAGTGTGACACGTGTCCTACAGTATACACTTTTGTTCACACTTCTTTGCTTGCAAATGTTCATCAAAATGTCTGGTATGAGGCCTCTGGCTTCTCCTACATTATCAGTGCTATCAATCAATACACTATCAAACACAACCTCACTGGGACCCCTTTTGGATATCCTGTTGTTGCCACGTGTCATAGAGATCTTGTAGTTTTGGATCTGTAGGACCAGCCCGTTCATGCACTCCAGTAGTTCACTGATGGAGTAGATATTGTGGTGGCCGATTCAAAGCCCTGGACCTGGGTGTGGGAGGTATTTGAGCTGGTATGTACACTGGCTCTCCTGCTCTCATGACCTCGGGGACAGCTCACTTGCAATCTCTGCCAGCTCTACTCTGCTGCCCAGGCAAGGTGCAGGAACCACTCTCATGAGTATTGCAGCCAGTGAGGGACATGGCCCATGGCCATCTCTGCTGCTCTCATGACCGTGGGACTAGCTCTCCAGCCTTCCATAAGTGGTGAGGGACAAGGGTGGGGAAGAGAGGTGTCTCTCTCTTTGCCTCTCTCTTTCTCTTATCCACTCCACAGCACAGTAGACAAGAAGCAAAGCCAGCCATCATACTCTTACATTTGGGGCTGGCTCATCTGCAATACTCACATTCAGGGCCATCTCTACTGTGCTGCCCAGGCAAAGTGCAAGGCCTGGTCTCCCAGGTGCTGCAGCAGGTGAGGGGCAGGGCCAGCATCTCCTGCTCTGATAACCTCAGGGCCAGCTCTCCTACCTGCTGTAGAGGGTAAGGGGCAAGATGGGGTAGGGTCACCTTTCCCTCACCCATGTCATAGCATGGCAGACAAGTTGCAGGGCTAACTCTCCAATGCTCAACATTTTAGAACTCTTAACTGCTAATACAACTGCGTTGCTCAAATGAGAAACTATGACAGGCTCTACAATGAACATGACTCTTCATCACCAACAACAGCAAATGCTTCATGAAGATAAGTCTAAAGAATCCTAACACTGAAATCTGGGCATGGGAAGAAATATTAAAGATAGATGCTAAGAATATGTTCCTATGAGTTGTTATGAAGACAGAAAACATTAGTACCTTAGGGCTTCCTTTGCAAACATTTAAAGAAAACATAGTAATCCTTAAGTACTTACTATCCTGGGCTTATTTAAAAATATCATAGACTATATGATAATTCTGCAGTGAGAAGGTAGTATATCCCCAGACAGTCTCAATTGGTCATCTTTCAATAATGATGCAGAGATTTATATTTATTTATGAATCCTTAGGCCTTATAGCTGGCTTGTTCCCAACGCCTTCACATAACTTAATTAATCTGTTTAATCTATGTTCTGCCATGTGACTCATTAGTTAACTCTCCCTCAGTCCCCCTGTTTCTCTGTGTCTGATGAGTTCCCCCACCTCTCAATTCTTCCCCAGAGTTCCAGTCTCTTAGCCTGGAAGTCCTGTCTTCCCTTCCCTTTCCTGCCTATCAGGTCAGCTCAATTAAACCAATCAGAGGGTAATGGAAAATAATGTTTATAATATTTGAATAACAGAAAGACAACCTTTATACAATACATAAAATTGTCCAAACAGTAGTGTCTGAGGCCTCACAGTGGATGCAAAAGTTCTTCTTAGTGTTACTAAGCCATAATAAGCCAAAAGTGGTATACACATGGCAACTCACTGGTATCTTGTTTGATTTTGTTTTAAAATATGCAACTGGCCTAGATGCCATGAAAAAGAGACAGTGTAAGACAATTATCAAGATTAGATTTAGGTCTCCATAGTTTCCTTCTACGTATATATCATGCTTAAACTTTGAAGCATATATGTTCCTCTTCCATTTACATGATGGAAATGTATCAAGTATTTAAAATATTCTACATATATCCAAGGTTGACTAAACTCATAATCCTTCTGCAACAACTGAATAAAAAAAGAAAGAGCTATCAATTTTCTCTTATTTTAAAATCTATGTGGATATTTACTTTATTATATATTCATAAATATCTTATCTTTTGGGTGCCTTCCATTACTGCCTGCATAACTCTTCTGTTCCACACTGTCTTATCCATATCAGAGCACTCTGCTTTTGGCAGATCATCCCAGAGCTGTCCCTCCCAACTCTAAAACCAACTATTCTCTTAAAAACATCTGGTTTCTAAGTTATATTGAGACTACAATTAGGGAACTAGGTTTGTACTCTTATCAGTGGTTATTACTACTTCAATATCCCTTAGAAACAAGGCTAAGGGATGAGCCCATATATTCTAACAGGCATATACACAGATTCTCTCTCTCTCTCAGTCTCTCTCTCTCTCTCTCTCTCTCTCTCTCTCTCTCTCTCTCTCTCTCTCTCTCTCTCTCTCTCTCTCTCTCTCTCTCTCTCTTTCTCTCTTGTTCTTTTAAAGTTGCCTATCTTTCCTGTCTCTTCACTGGAGAGATAGGCATAGCCTATTCCGTCAAATCTTTCTCTGGTTCACCACTTTGTCTGCCCCTCAATTAAACATCAATTTTAAATATGGGTGCTTCCTTCTACAAACTAATTTTACCTACATTGTTTGAGATTAAAGGTGTTTACTAAGGGCATGTCTGTATGCCAGTCAGAGGGATTAAAGGTATGTGCTAAAGCCTAAGCCACACCACAACTAGAGACAGTTTTGTTTTTCATTAAATAATACAATCTCAGTTTTCACAGTATGATCAGATATCCTGCAGCAGCTGCTCATCTATAATAGGATGGCAGGTATGAATTAGATGGCTATGACTATGATTACTATCTAAGTGATTACACTAGATAAGGAAAGTATAAAATATATCAAATACCACATTTTTAAAAGGAAGGATTTCTTAAGAATTCATAGATAATATTATAGAAAAAATTCAAAATTTAAAAAATAAAGTTTCTGAGTATGTATTTTCTGAGAAAATGCCATTATTTTTAAAATAACTTTTCTGTGATAGCAAAGTATAATTATCAACTATGTATGGTTAGAGGAATGTAATATAGAGAAACATCAAAGAATAAAGAATGTCAATGTTTTCTCTTATGTATTTTTTCCAGTAAAGTTATAAGCCCATAGAAAAGTTGTAAAATACATGAAAAACAATTTACTTTTCACCTAAATTCCCCACCTGGTTCACATTCACCATATTTCCTTCATGGTGCATATGAGTAAACTTCTCTCCTTGTTAGTTTTTTTTTTTTTTCACTTTGCCATGCAGATGTTTCCCTCCCTCATCTGTTTCCCTGAATCTTCTAAGAATTAGTTTCAGGTTTCATGAGAAATCCAATGTAGTGTTACTGCAGTAGAGATTTACAACTGTTTAACCAGGTCTAGTCAAGGGTATGTATATTGGTAGGGGTCATTTACTAAAAATTCATATAATTTTTAAAACAGCATTTCAATACTAGACAATAAGTGTCATAGAAAGACAGGTGTTAGAAAGTCTATTGTGATATTAAAATTTAGGAGGTTAGTTTATTGTGACCAGTTGCCATCACATGCTCTCTGTTAATGAGGCAAATTAAGTGACTTTCTTTTTATTTTGTTGTTTTGACAGCTCTAGCTGTCCTGGAACTCACTCTGAGGACCAGGCTGGTTTTGAACTCACAGAGAACCTCCTATCTGCCTCCCCCATGCCCAGCCTGAAAACAGACCTTTGCAGTAAGAAATGCTTTTAGCAGTGATGACCATGAGAATGGAATTCTTTAATATCCACTCTATAGAGTGGAGCTCTAAGTAAGTACAGTCATTATAAAATTACAATGACATTTTGTGTTTTGGCTTCATTTATACATAAAAAAATAACTTTGAAAATAAAGAGACTAGAGAAAGAAAGGTTCTCAAAAGAAAAAAAGACAAAACCCAAATAACAATGACTAATACTAAGAAGCAATGAGATTTTAATGAGAGTGAACTCTGGAGTCAGAAGGGCAGGGGCTTCATCCAACCACCTCCACATCTTAGACCTTAGCCAAAGGCCAGTGCTTTACATCTGTAATACAGGGTCAGTTGATACTGTATCTTTGCATTGGTCTCTTTTTAAAAATAGATATTTCAAAGTACTTCTCACAGTGCCTATCTCAAAATCAGCAACTCAGTAAATGTTAGCTATTCACATTATTATTACCAATTTAAGAGATGGTGTGCTCATATATGAAGATACAGATCTTTTTAAATTGATGGAATAAATTAAGTAAATCTTTAGACTAATAAATCTAGAGATGCAAAAGGCCTCACTTTTCAAAAACTTATTTTACTACAATACATCCACATGTGCAGTATTTGTTGTTAGCAGTTTCCTTCATTAAAGTTCCCTTAAAACACTACAGTGCTACGTTGTGTATCACCCATCTCCTTATTCTGATCTAGTTCGAATAAATAAATGTACTTGGAAGAGAAGACCTTGTCATTTTATAAGCCTTCCATCATCTCATAAGCAGGAAGTGCAAGAACCAAGAAGAAAAATACAGACATCTCACAGCACAGTGTGCTTTCCATCAAAGGTTCCAAGAAACTTTCCCCAGAGAGAAGCCAGAAACAGTTTTCTTAATTATTATTTTTTTCAAAAGAGAAATTATGCTTGGTACATTTAAGCCATTTGTAATTATCGGTCTGCTGTTTCTCTTTTGCCTGTTAGTTCTTTGACGGTAAGAGGCATATCCATCTTCCTCACATTGGTTTCTCTGGTGCCTTACTGTGCACAGCTGCTATTAAATAACTAAGAAGAGAAAAATTACTCTAGTATGTTTAAAAAAAACAATCCATGAGACATTCAAATAGCAATTACCATGAAGGTGTGCAGGAGCCATGTGAACCAGGCTGCCCAGCAGATCTAACCCCATTGCTGCAGGGTTCTGGGCTAGCTAGTACCTACACTGCGGGGTTCTGGGCTAACCAGTACCTACACTATGGGGTTCTGGGCTAGCCAGTACCTACACTGTGGGGTTCTGGGCTAGCCAGTACCTAAACTGCGGGGTTCTGGGCTAACCAGTACCTACACTGTTGTCAACTTTCACAGAAAAAGAATTACTCACAAACAGCAATCAGGTCTTCTAAGTCAATCATTTTTATCTATAATTTATTTCATATATTCTGAATCAATCTCATCCTCCTTAATAGAGTTTATTGGCAATTATGATACAAGTATTTTTGAAATTTATTGTTTACATTTATTAATGCTTTGACTTAAAACACTAAGCTCAGTTAATATCCAGCATAATGAAAATTTCAGAATAGGTTTTTGTGCCCAACTTCCAAACTTCTCCTCAAATTAACTTACTTAGGAAATATTACAGTTTACGTCTTATAATGAATGTGGACTGGAGAGACGGCCCTCTCAGTAAAGTACCGGCACAAGCATGAGGACCAGGAGCTAGGCGTGGATTGTGCAACCTCAACACCAAGGCTAAGGAACAGGCCACCCTGAGCTTGCTGGCCAGCCTGGCTTAACTGCTGAACTCCAAATGCAATAGAGACTTTGTCACAAAATAATAAGGTCAAAAGCAACTGGCAGAGAGAGCACATGTCAACTTCTGGTCTCCGCATGTATGCACACAGGAGCACCAGAATGCACACATGTAGACAGACATACATGTACAAATACCACACACACAGTACACACAAGCATTAAAACACATGTGTACACACACCATACACATAAGCACAAAGACTTGTTTTAAAGAGCAAGGGAAGTTACTTAAATATAAGCAAGTTCATATGATCTTTCTACAAAGCACAGCAGTCTGTCAAACTCCCATTTCAACAACTGAGATGACTTTCAAATGGCAGACGAGTTTAGAGGATGGAATTATCAAGAAAAACTTAAAGTATTTTCCCTGCTAAATTACATTACATTTCATATTTTTATAAATACAAGTTTTACATAACTAGGTAGTTATAGGTACTTTATAAGTACAAATTTTTACATAAATATATATTAGGTACATATAGGTATAAGAACTTATGTTCTTTAAAAAAAAAAAAAAAAACGTTTGTGCTGATTATTTACCTGTGGAAATGTTAGTACTTTATTTCATTAAACCATAAATACTGTGCTCATACTTACAAAACCAAATATTAAATTTTGGATGTTGTGAAACATTTTAGTTGCTGATGGAAATACATGGGGGTTTT
>NW_022196898.1:35341067-35361067 GCF_008632895.1 Mastomys coucha | reverse complement strand
CCAGGCTCCATGCTTGTCTGTGAGGAGGGTGATAATTTTCTGGATTAACTGAGTTGCGGTCACATGGTCTCGGTACTTGGCTGCTCTTATCAAATGATCACACATCTTCTCCTCTTCTCTTTTGTCTGCAGAGTACTGAGCACACAATGACTGGAAGAGAGGGAAAAAGAAAAAATTATTAATTAACTATAAAAATGTGGGTACATTTTTTCTTTTGGGGTAGGGCACAAGGGTGGCAGGCTGGACCTGGGAGGAAAGGGAAGCGAGCATGATCCTGGTGCACTGTATGAAGATTCCAAACAATCAATAATAATAGTATGTTGGAAAAATATGTGGGTGAAAAATCTAAGTGTATCATGAAACAATTTTTTTAATGAAGCAAGTCAAACAAAATTTTAATGCTAATTTTATAACATTCATTAAACATTGATTAATTTAGCTTACTAAAGTCAATAATAAGATGCATTCAGATGTTGTAAACAGTTAAACAGAGATTTTTATCAGTGATGAACAGCCAGAACTGTGAAAGCTGAGCCCTAGATTAAGCCAGAATGAACTGGGGTTACAGAGGTCTTAAGACGAATTAGAACAAATACTGCTATGAAAGTAATTTGGAGACACTATTTGTACTAGACAGCCATAGTGAGTCTAAACCTCACTCAAATGTTCTGAAATTTTTAAAACAGAATATTAAGGGACCAATTCACATGTTAAAACAATCATGGCAGCTCCAAGAGAGTCAGTTGTAAGGAAACAAGATAACTGAGGAGAAGAGGCAAGTCATGAGATCACATTAGACGCTTTAGTTTGGTTTTCTGTTTTGTTGTGGTAGTGGTTGGTATTTTGTTTGCTTCTTTGTTTTGCTCTTCTCTCATATATCACATCCTGCTCCCACTCTCCATGCCCACTCCCACTCCTCCTGAGTCCCTATCCACTCCTCCTTTTCTCTTCAGAAAAGGGCAGGCCTCCCATGGATATCAACCAAAGATGGCATATCAAGCCTCACATTAAGGCTGCACAAGGCAACCCATTAGGAGTAATGGACTCCCAAAAGCAGGCAAAAGAGACAGAGAAATCACTGTTCCCACTCTTAGGAGTTGCACGAGCAGACCAAGCTATACAACATATATGCAGAGGGCCTAGGTCAGACCCATGCAGGTTCCCTGGGTAACAGGTCAGTCTTTGTGGGCAGGTGTTTAGTTTTTGTTTTGCTTTAAGCTTAAAATAGTAAATACAGCAACTTCTCAAAACCTTGAAAAAGTGGTTTCTTAAATTATACATTTAGGATGAACCTGTAGCGAAAGATTCATCTGTGAGATTAAAAATGTATAATTAGGTCCCATTCCCAAAATACTAAGAATTTATGCTCTCTAGGTGATGGTATGTATGTCAAAGTTTGAGAAGTACTATATTAGAAAGCAAATTCATCAACCAAAGCATCTCAGGGTTCTCTAGCAGTAACTGGGTACATGTCTAGTTCCCAAATGCTTACTATCCTTTGGAGTTCTGTCACTTCTGGCATCACATTTAAGATGTTTTGTGATCATGATTAGAAGCATGGGCACTGACACAAACTAAGGGTCTAAAAACCCATTCCCTTAATTTAAAATACATGCACACATACACGCATAGAAACACACACCCTCTGGGAAGTAGCTTACATTTGGGCAGATACATTGCTATTTTTATATAACACATACACATTGTGGTTACCTGTCTCTCCTATTATATGGACAATAAGGTTCTGGATAAGCTGTGGTCACATGCAACTCCCACAACACCAGCAACAAAGAAGGGTCCTGATTGTCCTAAACCACTTGGGTAATGATCACATTACCCTGACAAATTAGCCTGGGACATCCAATGTAATTATGATATGAAGTAGAATGTTCAGCATTTGGGTAGATAGTTTCCTACTCCCTCGCAGTATTTAGAAAAACAAATGTAAACCTCCAGAAGCATTGAATATTCACAATCCTACAGGGCAAAGGATGGGTGGCCTGAAGATAAAGCATTGAATATTTACAATCCTACAGGGCAAGGGATGCCATGGCCTGAAGATGAAGCCAACTCAAATACAGTGGAACTAAGGCAAATCCAGAAAAAAAAAATAGTGTTTAGTCCAAATGGAATCAAAATTTTCTAAAACATATGAATCCTTAAAAATGACTAATGAAGGGAAAGGGAGGTTTAGGTAGTAGGAGAGAAGGGAACAGGGGGCAGAAGGGGCTGGGAGAAATAACTAAGTTTAAGGATGTTTGAAAGTCATATGAAAATTGTTATAATATCTTATATGTGTGTGTGGTGTATATGTATGTGTGTTTGGGGGGGTCGTCAATACTTGGCATATACTTGGTATATACAAGTTGGAATTAACTCCCCAAAACCATAAAGTACCAAAACCCAAAAAGCCCACTAACAAGTGAGATTTTAGCCATGCATGGGTTGTCTGGCGACCTCCGAACAACACAGGCTACTGAACTTAATGTTAAGGCTCCATTCCTAAAGACACTGACTCACATGGCATAGAGAAATCAAGTTAGTACTGAGCAGAAAGCTTCCTTCTTGCTGGTGAGCTTTCACAGTAACAAAAGTTGTGATGTGTGCTCATGGGAGGAAAAAGTCATCAACAATCTTACCGATCTGAATTACAATAAAGTCCAGGATGATAGGACATATCCAGTTGTACAACAGAGTCACAAATGTTACTGGGGTAAGTACCATTTTCTGACTGGATTTAAGGCCTGCTCCAGAGGAGGTAATACATGCTGAATAATGTAAATCTAGCCTAGAAAACATAGTGGGGTAAGCTCATAGACCCCGGGGGTGAATCTACTCTTATTATTCTGCTAAAGGGATTAGTGAAAGAGCCCTTAAATTCATATTTCTGTCCTTAAAGTAATCCAGGCCTTAGACCTCAAAGTTCTTTTGTGCAATGGACAGTGGTTAATGCAGAAACTCACAACTGATCAAAGTGATGATAATAAGTGTTAGTGGAGTGCTCAGTCACAAATCATATCATACCCACCCCAAGCCAAGGCTCGGGACCGTTACCAGAAAAGAAGGTGAGAACATTGTAAGAGACAGCGGTCAGAAAGACCAGCGGAAAGCAGTGTCATCGGGAGACTACTGGAACACTGCATTCATGGACTCAGCAGCTGGGCTTGCAGGAACCAATACCTGCACAAGAACAAGACATCCAACAGTCTATCAGGGGCTGGGGGAGGGATCATAACCCAGAAGCACTGACAGTTGACCCCACTGAAAGAGGGGGTCAGTTTTCCTTAAAGATGCTTCACTGAGGTGGACGATATGCCAGTAAATTACCCCACATCTGTGAGCATATAAGCAGCACAAAATGGACTCCATGAGCTATTGAAAAGAGAGAATATAAATCTGGGAGCAGGTGGAGGTTAGAGGTAAATCAGTATGAACTAAAGGGAGAAATGAAGAATGATATGATCAAAATACATTTTAAGAAATTCTCAAAGAATAAAATATTATATTCACTATGAATCAAAATAAACCAGATTACCCTATAATCTTGCTGGCCAATTCCTTAGTCAGTCTCTCTCTCTTTCTCTCTCTCTCTCTCTCTCTTTCTCTCTCTCTCTCTCACTCACTCTCTCCCTTTCTCTCTGCTTTAACTTCCTCTTTAGGTTTAAATTTACTAAATGGAAGGATTACATTAATTCCAAGAATCTGTCAGTGAAGAACATGTGACTGTGGAATACTTAGCCTCATATGGAGGGCATCTACATCACCCACCGCTCAAAGGTTTAGTGAACATCATTGAAGAAAGAGCAGAGGAAGGGGCAGAGTACCCCAGACACTGCTCTCAAGGTTCAGCAGCTATGGTGAGCTGGGCAAGGCTGTGTCCGTCAGCATCTTGCCCCACAGGGACTGATTCCCAAGGCTGAGCCTCTCGCCAAGAACGTACAGATAGTTAGTGATTTCTAGAGGAGGGAAAGACATTTTCTCCTGTGGTTTTATGATGGGAAAGATGTCGATGCTCCTATAACCAATCCTCATGAAATTCACAGGGAGAAGAGAAAAGCAGGCAGTGCATGGAAGTGGAAGTGGGATCAGTTGGGAAGAAAAAGAAAAAAATTGAAAGACTCTGAGCAATTGGGCAGGGATTGGAGGTTGTCCTAGACATGACCAAAGTACAAGCTCAAAGAGACACTTTTATTTCGTTTTATCTTTGGTACAATTTTCTACTTCATATCACTCTACTTTTTGTTTCAGTGTCATATAAACCAGCTATTAACATCACAACATAAGTACAATATCTAAATGGAAAAACAAATAATTAACATGGGAACAAAATATTCAATTTTATTAAACTATTGATAAAAGGTGTAAATGTGTTTCTGTAGAATTAATAAAATAAATATTAAAAACCAATAAAAACAAATTATGTTATATTATGTAAGTGTCAATGTAGAGAATGTCAGACTCATTAGGAACTAGGTAAAAGCAAATCAAAGGCTAACTCACACTTCATATGTTTGTTAAAGGACTATGACAAAAAAAGTCACAGGACAGAACACTTCTGTAAATACAGATTTGAACAAAGAGAAAGAAAAATGTTTTTCTAAGTATCTAGATAGCAGCATGAGTGAAGGATATTATTCCACTGCAACAAAATGTCACCTGATAGTGACATTTTCAGAGATTCTGGCAAGAACTAAGAAGCTAGCCTACAGATGAAGGAAGAGTGTAAATGATATAGAAATCTTACACCTGTGTCCTGCATTGTTTACTACAGCCACAGGATGCCTTTCTCTAACTTTACCTGATAAGCTGAGATTTAAATTATTGGTGGAAGTTAGAGAGAAAAAAAAACAATGGTCCCTGTACTCCCATGAAACATTACATATCTTCTTACTAAATGGTACTAAATACGCTCTTACTTGCAGCAAGAACCTACCAAAGAGACTATTTCTGCTTTTTATAAATAGGTGAACAATAAACATTTGCTAGCCTATCTAAGTTTGCTGAAAAGGCATTTCTAAAAACAAGGACTCAAGGTAAGCTAAATAGTAAAATGGTTTAAAGTGTTCTTTAATGGATCTTCCTTTACAATTTAAAAAGCAACTTTTCATATCTGACATAAAATCTATACATATAAATCACATTAAAGGACCATTCTTTCTTGATTATCAATCTCTGTCTCCTTGTAAAACATTACAGTCACATTTGACCTTAAAACATGATAAAAGGAAACCAAATAAGAATGTTTCTAAAAGATATAATGATCTTGTCTCTGTTCATAAAAATATCTGAATGGTATAAATTGAAGATGTTCTCGTCAAATACTGCTACCAATAATAATTTCTTTTCTTCAGTCGGGTACATAAGGGGAATACTTGAGTGACACACATAGTTGGGGAAGTAGGAGAACACAGGTGTCTGTGTTTGAAGGTTGAATGGAGGTACCCCAGAGACACTACCCTAAAGTTCAGCTGACACTGGAATTTAGAGCATGAGAAATGAAGAGAGACTCTAAAATTGTCCTTCAGTATTATTATAGGTGGAACACTTCACTACACATCACCTCTGCTTTTCTGGAGTTAAGTGTCATATAAACTATAGAATGGAACATCACAACAATAGTACAAAAGTATCCGAATGTAAAAACTAAAGATATAGTCTTGAAAGCTAAATAATTCAATTTCCATTTGATGACAAAGAAACTTAATATTTGTTACTTTGAAATTAATAAAGTAAAATAAACATGCTCCTAAGAATTGATTTATTTATAGCAAATAAGTATAGTTCTAACTAAACAAGAAAACAATTTAGAATGGCCACTTACAATGTAAGTTCCTAGCCTGGCTCACTAAATCAGTAGTCCTCAACCTTCCTAGAGCTGCGACACTTTAATTCAGTTCCTAATGTTGTGGTGATCTCAACCACAAAATTATTTTGTCACTACTTCATAATAGTAATTTTGCTACTGTTATGAATTGCAATGTAAATATCGTATATTCAGAACATCTGACATACAACTTCCAAAGGGGCCATGACCCACAGGTTGAGAACCACTGCTCTAATTAAAGAAACAAAGATAATATTAAATTTAAATTTTTTATGTGGATTTCATGATTCTATCCTATTTTACTACTTGCCCTTTGCATGGAAGTTCAGAGATAAGTAAACTGAAATTGAGATGGCTTATTCTGGTTTCCTCCCAGAACTGAACTGACATTCTCCTCTCTTGGTACATTAGTATTTTTCCATCATGGCTCTCTCTATTATGAAATACTTGTATATTACTTGTATAATACTTGTATACCAAAGTTTTCTCAAATGTTCCATTCAAAGCATCCATTTCATATCATCTGCTATTATCAATTAGGCCTATCTTTCAATTTTTCATAGCTGATCCAACAATTAATTCAAAATTTGAGCCCATATTACTACCATAAAGCTCATCACTACTTCTACAGTAACCTTCCAACATCAAACCACACAAAGTTGAACAAACCATGCTATTACACTAGGAAGCTTTGCTACATTCAATAACAGCTAACCTCAATCAAACCATACTATTACACTAGGAAGCTTTTCCATATTCAGTAATAGCTAACCTCAATTTTTCTCAGATAATTGCCCATTTATTCGACTTTAGAAAATCCTCTAATAAATCATCAATCCACTCACCTAGATTTCTATTAGTTTGAAATAAAAAACTAAAAATACTCTAGATGGCTGGTTATGAACAACCATTGGATTGTTTTCAACATGAAATGTTTTATAGTATGTAAACATTTATAGACCTCTACTCTCAACCCAAAAAATACATGATTGCCAAGAAAACTTAAAACGTATTTTGGTTTTATTTTGTTTTGTGGGGCTAAGATAAAACTCGTGCCAGATAAGCACTAACTACTAGGTCCACCTGTAGCCCAAGACCACATTTTATTCTCTAGAACATGTAGCCTGAAATTCAGCTATGTCACATACTACCTTTATATCTCTCTGTATATCATATTCTAGACAAATACAAATTACATCCAAAATATCTCCTTAGAATTTTAAAGGGAAAAAAGCCCACTGTTTTTCCTCAAAAAACAAAAACAAAAACAAAAACAAAAACAAAAAACAAAAACCTCTATTTGAAGTTAGTAAGATGGCTAAAAAGGTAAAGGGGATAGTCATCAAATGTGACGACCTGACTTTGACCCCCAGGACCATGTGGGAGAAGAGAAGCAGTTTTAACAGGCTGCCTTCTAACTGTGCCACCCACCCCCTTTTGCATATACAAATAATTTAATTTAATTTAAAAAGTCTATTTGGAAGGCAAGAAAAAGAAGGCCAAGTTACTAGAGAAGAAATTATGCTGAGAAAGACCTAGAAATACAGATGCTTTTGATTCTTTGGTTGATTGTCTATGATGAAAGAATATCCTCTTTAAAAGCTCCAACATAATTGAAAATTAAGACTTTCATCTTAGAATAATTTACAGAATTAGAATATTACAGAATAATAGAATAATTTACAGAATTATTCTTAGAATAATGAAATAGCCATAAAGAAAGTTACAAAAAATGTAAAGTCAGTTATATCAGAACTTAAAGGGAAACTTACAGCCTTAAATATGTTAGAAAATGTAGAGAATGGAGATCAGAGATATGAACGTTATTAGAAGTAAATGACCTACACTTCTATGAAAGATAATAAAGGATGCAATTATTTAAAACTCTACAAAATATTTTTATGAGGAACACTCAAAAGTACACATTGGATCTCTAACAACAACTGTGATGTCATTATAACATAAGGTCAGAATGTACAAGAAAAAGAAAAGAAAAAAATCTATGAATTATTAATATAAAAAACGAGTGCCTGGCCTATGGCCAGGCCTGTGATCCTAGTCCTGTAGACAATGAAGCTGGGGATGGTGGCAGTGTTGATGCCAGCTGGTACCCACAGTGAGCTGCAAACCAGTTGGAGCTACACTGAAGACTCCATTTAACAACAAGAACGACAAGGAAAGGAGGAACATGTCAACACAGTCTACAGAAATAAGAAAACGTCCTACATTAAACATTAAAAGGGAACAAAGAAGAGAGGAGAAGACCGGAAGAGAGCTGAGATCTTGAGCTGTGCTAAAACAGAAAAGAATTCTAACTTAACTGCGAAGAAAGAGGTCTCATAAACACGCCCTTTAACCTCAAGAAACTCACCTAAGAAGGTCAAAATTACAAGGTTTCAAGCATTAGGTTTCTAGAATAGCATATTTTATTTGATACATGGTAACTAATTCAACAAATTATTATTAAAATATAAAAATGTTTATATAATTTTTGTAAATTTATATAATGTTTATAAAATTATTATAAAGCATGTAAAATTTTAAAAATCAAACTATCTTAAAATATAAAAGAAACCTTTCATAATTGAATGTTTATATTTTAAATACTAAAAATAAATATTACCAGATAGGATCCTTCCGGTTTCCATCTGTGCCTGGAGCTGATCCTATGCCACAGTGCTTCATACCCAAAAACCATATTTGCCTTTAGACAGAAAACAGACTAGTGATACAGGAAATAAAAGAACAGCTTGTGACCGTTTTTTCTACACCTGGTAGGTTTACAGTATTTCATTCCATGTCAGGATACACAGTTCTACCTTCTTCGTTTTGTTTAAAGTGCTACACATGAATTACTGAAATGTTAATTAGGGAACCCAGGCTTCTGCCAAATAGTTTTAAGTGTGTGACTTCTCAATTGTCTCAGAACCACTTCTATTGTAAATTTACTAAACTATTGGAAAGGAAACCACGTAAAGTTCAACAAATAAAGAAGTTTCCCAATATTTCACATTGGAGGTCTTTGTGCTCTATCACTTACCTCAGATTTAAAGTCTCATCTTAAAAAAAAAAAAAAAAAAAAAAAAAAAAAAATTAATGCTGTCTACAGAAACCTGAGACTCCTGAAAAAGACTAAGAAAAATGAAAGCTTCAAACCTCAACAGCAAACAAAAGTCAGCCAATGATACTGTGTGACAGCCACCTTTAATTCTAAAGTGATTTCTCTGTCATGCAACGACTCAAAGTATTGATTTCTCTCAGCAGGAAAAAGTCTAAGCCAATGAAACAGATATAGCACCATCCCCCATTCCCAGCCCACCCCATAATAGCATTCAAGGTTAAAACAGGGAGGACACTTATCAAAGTATCTCTTCCATTTCTCCTTCTTTTAATGGACTAGGTGCAATGTGTTCTGGGGCCTTATCTCTACAAACTGCAGTCCCCAATAATATTAAATGATTTAAAGATTAACACAGGGTTGAACTCTTTAAGTTTCTCATAATAAAAGCTTGGTTTAAAATGCCTTAGAAAATATTCATAAATACAAGTCAACAAGCATACTAGAGTTTGCACATACATGTATACATACACTAATGTGTATCTAATGCATACACATAAATATACATATATCTAATATATGCATAATACTGATTTATCATTTTATTTCTTACTAGAGTACCTATTAATATTAAACTACCAAATTCTTAAATTAATTCTTAAACACTATACAAGAAGGTAAGATAGTTCTGTTAACAATGCTGGCAATACATCACATGACTATCTGGTAAACTAAGTAAAAGGTATCCTAGTATATGAGTTCAATAAAATTGGCAGAATTTAAACAATAAATGAGTCTGAATTCAAAAACTTTTTAAAAATCATACTGTGATTTTAAAACAAACAAACAATAGTCATTTATTTAACTTAGTAAGGTCACATGGTTAAACAAGAATGTATTTACAACTGCAAATGGGTAACTCACAGCTAAATATAAAACAAACGTAGTTAAAAAAAACCAGAATTGAAAATAATTGGTTCAGCTTTATCAATAACCACAATTAAATCAATACCTAAAAGTACAACATCTACAGCCCAACAGCTTGAATTCAAATCTTAGATCTGAAGTCTTCATAACTGGACAGGTTATATGAAATTCTGTGTCTCAGCCACTTCATCAAAAACAGTAGGTAATACAAGGAGGTTTCTTTGTTTTGTTTTGTTTTTGTTTTTGTTTTTAACCTGGAGGACTAAATAACAGACAGGAAATGAAGAGAGTACTGTCTGCATGGAGTAACGGCTTCTACAGACAAACAGCCCTTTCTTCCACCTCAGGAGTGCAGCTGAGTAAACAATCACAGCTTTACAATAAATATAATAGAGATAAAAATACCTGCACCAAAATGCCTGAGAGAGACATAAATACTGTATATAAGGATATAAAAAAACCTTATGATAAACAAATATTCACCAAGAAGTAAGCACTCAAGATAAAACAAATAAAACATAACAAAATAAAACAGTGGGCATGGGCAGAACTAAGCATGGAGCATAAGACATGTAAATGTGACTGGTTCATGTCAGAATCCCAACATACTGGAGGCCAACCTAGGCTTCAGGCCAGTGCAGTCTGTACGGTTAGATCCTGCCTCAAACACTCAGCCTGTCAAACAGCAGCCAGAGCTCTCCACTTTAAAATACATGCTTGTGTTTTCCTTTAGTATAATAAATATGTTAACCATTTCCTCCATAAAGGAAATATTCCTCAAAAGTTTGAATAAATTATTTCATGTATGAAATGTTAACTGAACTTGTGTATCTATCTACAAACTGTTAAAATGCTCTATGTTCTCTGGTTCTTATTGGCATGTATTAATAATAGCCATTTCCACTGGGGGAGATTGAATCTGAAAGCTGTTTTATTTGCATTTCCCTGATGGGTATGGATGCTGAACATTTTTCCATATGTTTAGGAAGAAAGGAGGGATCTCTATATACTGATGGTAGAAATGCAAATTGTTGCAGTCACTATGGAAATCAGTATAGAATTTTCTCATAAAACTGAAAATAGAAATAAAACATGAGCCATTTATCCTGCTCTTGGGCATATAAAAAAGGGTCTGTAAATGTGCAAAGCAGAGATTTTTGCACACCTCTGTGTACTGCTGCAGTATTCCCAGTACCTAAGATGTTGAATGAGTCAAGATGTCTATCAACAGATAGACAAAGAAAATGTGGCATAAATACATGATGGTGTTTTATTCAGTCATAAACAAAAACAAAATTATGTCAATTGAAAGAAAATGGATACAATGAAGACTAAATAAATGAAGTGACTTAACTGAAAAGATAAATATCAGGCATTTTCTTCTCATTTGTGGATCCTAGATTTCATATAAATACAAAATCATACATGCATATAGGATATGAAAGGAGAAGTTTAGCTAGAGGGTTGGATGGAAATGGAGATGAAGGAGAAACAGGCAGGTGGGTGACTATGGTCTTAGTATATGATACATTTGTATGAAAATATCTTCATGAAATTTATGCTTTTGAAACCTATGTCAAAAACTGTTTTGACAAATTTACATAATTAGAATATTACATTAAAAAAGATAACCAATGCTTTAGAAATAATCTGATATTACCAATGTTAAAAGTTTACAATGTGAAAACAGATTTACTAGTTGATCTTTTTACTGTCTTTTAATATTAAAAACAAAGTTTTTTTCATGTAATATATTCTGATCATGGATTTCTCTCCCTCTCACTCTCCCCATCCTGCCAACTTCATGCCTTCTTTCTCTCTCTTAAGAAAACAAACAGGCCAATAAAAAATGCAAACACAAACATACACACACACACACACACACACAAAGAAATACATACAACAAACACACACATGCAACTCATAAATCATGAAATCAGGAATACTATACAAGCAAAGGACCATTCAGGTACAAATGCCCAAACAACGTAGAAAGAGACAAAATGCAAAACAGGATTTTATATATTTAGGCTTGGCTGCACAGGAACTCATGATGTTGACCTGGCTGGCCTTGAACTCATAAAGTTCCTATTGCCTTAACCTCCCGAGTACTGGGACTAATTAACATTTACACTGTTGACTGTCAGCCCTATTGGTGGCTTGCTTTTTCATGTATTTGTGCAGTATACAAACATACACAATCTGTTCAATAGTTACCCAGAGAAGACTAAAACTAGAAAATGTGAGCACCAACATGGCCATTTCCCAAGAGGCTAAAACAAAGTGAAACAACTTAGCAGACCCCCTGCATCCTGCATACCTGACTCTGGAAATGAACTGAAAGATACTGAGTCTCTAGCTATGCACAAAGCTGCACAGCACCTAGAAAACAATTCCCAAAGCTGCCCTCTGATCTCCACATACATATGAATGTACGTGCACATGTACATGTGGACATGCATTTACATGTATACAAATGCACATAAACATACACAGAGGTGAGGGTGAGTGGGAGGGAATGCGTGCGTGCGTGCATGCATGTGTGCGTGTGTGTTTAACATTAACTACAAGGACCTAAACTTAGCCTTAGAGCTGACAAAGAGAAAATGTCGAGAAATATGAGAGTGCCAAGCCAGTGTCTATGTAAGAGCTTGGCATGTGAATGCTCAGAGATGCCATATATCTCTCCCAGCACTGTTCCATTAGTCTCCGTCTGTGTTCTGATGCTCTTCTGTGGATGCTGCACCTACAAAAGGGAAATGCAAAGCCTATGTCCATCCCTTAGGCAGTATCGAGGGTTTTGCTGGGAACGGCCACCTATATGACAGTAAGAGTTCTGACACTACTCCTCCCAGGAGTAGTCCAGAAGGAAGTTCTACAGAGGTACCAAGAGTGTCTAACTGGCAGTGGGACATGTGACGACAGCTTGGATACAGCAAGGAGTACTTAATACAGGGTCATACCAAGAAGCATAATTGATTTATAAATCCCATTTATTTCTCACACAGTAATAAGGGATACACATTTTCATTAGCCTAAACTAAAAGGAATTTCTACTGTTTAGTAAGTGACCAACCCCAGTTTACTTTTATATGACTGAAAGCCAGTGCTGGGCTGAACTGCAACAGAGTACCATGTGGTCTAATTGATTTGGTAAATAAACTACTCTAATTTAAAAACTTTAAAAGAAAAACAATACTTATCTATTTCATTGTTTGTTTGTTTTTATTTTTAAAAATTATGTTTATGTGTGTTTGTATGATATGAGTGGGTGTCCAGGGAATGGAGAAGCACCAGGTTGGGAGGCTTGAAGTAGAGGTAGATCTGAACCTCCTGATATGGGAGCTGAGAATGAAGCTCTTGACCTCTGGAAATGTAGCTCTTCACCGCTGAGTCATCAGCTCTAGCCCCTATATTATCTTTTAATACTTATCTATCATTATCGTTTGTACATAAGACGATACCTATAACAAAAAGAGAAAGCTACCAGTTTAAAAATATAAATTTATATTGAAACAAACAATTCAAAAAACTATTTCACTGTTGTTACCTTATAAAGAAATTAAATAAAAGATTTAATAAGATGTAGAAGCCGCTTCTGGTCTGCACCTCCATCTAAACCCATTGCAGATTGGCATGCCTGCCCCCAAACCCAAAAGCCAGCCTGTCTCCCAGCAGGTCTGCCCTAACCAGGAATATGGGTGAGATCCCTACCCCAATACCCATTCCAGCTTGGTCCCACACAGAGCCCAGGAGATATGGGCTCTATCCCACTCTGCCTGAGCCCCATCCCCCTTCCAGTCTGCACCTACACCTGCACCCCTGACAAAGCTATGGACCTGCCCTCCAAACCATACAGCCTACTTGTCTCTCAAGAGATCTGCCCCTAACCAGGGACAAAGGAGAACTGATCTAACCAGGGAAACAGGAGATCCCAACTAACCAGAGACAGTACTGCCTGCCTCCAAGGACTGCTCTAACTCAGGTCACACAGCTCTAGCCGCCTCCAAGGAGGCTAGTTCCAGTCCAAGACAACCACTCCAGTTAACCCCAGAGATAACCAGATGGTAAAAGGCAAGAACATAAGCAACAGAAGCCAATTTAATTTGACATCATCAAAACACACTTCTAACAAGCAAGCCCTAGACACCCTAACTCACACGAAGAGCAAGATTCTGACCTAAAATCCTATCTCATAAAGATGGTAGAGGCCTTTAAGGAGGAATATAAATAAGTCCCTTAGGGGCCAGATAGCCATGGACTGCAACCTTTAAAATAGTGAGTCAGCTGAGCAGTGGTGGCACATGCCTTTAATCCCAGCACCTGGGTGGCAGAGGCAGGTGGATTTCTGAGTTCGAGGCCAGCCTGGTCTACAGAGTGAGTTCCAGGACAGCCAGGGCTACACATAGTAACACTGTCTGGAAAAACCAAAAAACCAAAAAATAAAGAAAGACAGGCTAACAGACTAGATACTCAAATAGGATGAATCATTTTGCTGCATACAAGAAATATACCTAAGCAACAAAGAGAGATACTACTTCAGAGTAAAGGACTGAAAAATGTTTTCCAAGGAAATGGTCCCAAGAAACAAGCTGGAGCAGTCAATCTAGTATCCAATAAAATAGACTTTCAATAAACATAATAAAAAGAGAAAAGGAAGGACACTTCATACTCATCACAGGAAAAATCCACCAAGATGAAGTCTCAATTCTGAACATTTATGCCCAAATGCAAGGTCACCCACATTTGTAAATGAAACTTTACTATTGTATGAACCTCACACAATTATATTGGGGGACTTCAACACCCCACTCTGACCAATGAACACCTGTTCATTTGAAACAGAAACTAAACAATTACACAGTGAAACCTAACAGAAGTTATGCACCAAATGGATTTTACCCCAAAACAAAGGAATATACCTTCTTCTCAGTACTTCATGGAACCCTTCTCCAAAACTGATCATACCATTAAACAGAAAACAAGCCTCAATAGAAACAAGAAGAGTGAAATACTCCTATGCATTCTATCAGATCACCATGAACTAAGGCTGGACTTCAGTAACAACAAAAACAACAGAAAGCCCACATACTCATGGAAACTCTCTATTCAATTATAACTTGGTCAGAGAAGAAACAAAGAAAAAATATTAAAGACTTTCTAGATTTCAATGAAAATGAAGGCACAGAATACCCAAACTTATGGTCCACAATGAAATCAGAATTAAGAGGAAAATTCATAGCACTGGGTGCCTTCATAAAGAAATTGGAGAGATCCTAAATTAGCAACTTAAGAGCACCCCTGAAAGCTACAGAACAGAACAAAGCAAACTCACCAAAGAGTAGATAGCAAGGAACAGTCAAACTCAGAATTGAAAACAGAAACAGAAAATTCAGGGCTGAATTACAAACAGAACAATACAAAGACTCAACAAAACAAAGAGCTGATTCTTAGCAAAAATCAAGAAGATAGATAAACCCTTAAACAAACTAACTAAATTATACAAATCACCAAAATCAGAAATTGAAAGGGAGACATAACAAAAACTGAGGAAATTAAAAAATCATCAGATCTTACCATAAAATCCTGTACTGACAAAACTGGAAAATCTAGACAAAACAAATGAGTTTCTAGACAGATATCACATAACAAAGTTAAATCAAGATCAGGTAAACTATCTGAATGGTGCCATAAGCCTGAAGGAAATAGAAGCAGTCATTAAAAGCTTGCCAACCAAAAACAGCCCATAGAATGATGATTGTAGATAGTGCCGAATTCAACAAGACCTTCAAAGAAGAACTAATACCAATACTCCTCAAACTATTCCATAAACTAGAAACAGAACGAACACTATCTAATTCATTCTATGAAGCCATAGTTACTCTGATATTTAAGCCACACAAAGACACAACAAAGAAAGAGAGTCCAGACCAATTTCACTTATGAATATTAATGCAAAAATACTCAATAAAACTCTCACAAACTGAATCCAAGAACACATCAAAAACATCATTCACCAAGATCAAGAAGTCTTCGTCACAATGATGCAGGGATGGCTCAATATATGAAAATCCATCAACGTAATCCTATATAAACAAACTCAAAGGAAAAAAAATCACAAGGTCATCTTACTAGATGCTAAAAGCCTTTAACAAAATACAGTGCCCCTTCATGTTAAAAGTATTAGACAGATCAGGAATTCATGGCATATACCTAAACATAATAAAAGCAATATACAGCAAAACGACAGCCAACATCAAATTAAAAGGAGAGAAACTTGAAGTGATCTACTAAGATCAAGCTCAAGAAAAGGCTGCCCCACTCTCTGCCTATCTATTCAATAAAGTGCCTGAAGTTTCAGGCAGAGAATTAGACAGCAAAAGATCAAGGAGATAGAGACTGGAAAGGAAAAAGTCAAGGTATCACTATTTACAGATGATATGACAGTACACATAAATGACTCAAAAATTCTACCAGAGAACTCCTATAGCTCATAAACAACTTCAGCAAAGTGACTGGATATAAAATTGACTTAAACTAACCAGTAGGCTTCCTTTATACACATACATATATATACATACATATAATGGATGTACATATATATAATGTATGTATATGTGTAAATATGTATGTATATACATATACATATGTATATATACACACACATATATATATAAATTAGAGAAAAATACATATCACATAGCCACAAATAATAGAATATCTTGGTGTAACTCTAACCAAGCAAGTGAAAGATCTGTATGACAAAATCCCTTTAGAATGAAACTAAAGAAGACCTCAGAAGATAGAAAAATCTCCCATGCTCATGGAAAGGTAGGATTAACATAGTGAATTGGCTATCTTACCAAAAGCAACCTAAAGATTCAATGCAATCTCCATCAAAATTCCAACACAATTCTTCACAGACATGGAAAGCGCAATTCTCAACTTCTATTTTATTGTTACTGGATTTTTAGTGATTATCAGACACGTTAAAAAATACTTTAAAAAAATAAAGTCCAAATACTCATAGAGCTAACCTTGGAATCTCTAACTTAAAAAAAAAAATTACTCTTGTAAGTAAGAAAATAAGAAAGAAAACCTTTTGAATTGTTATGTGATGAGGAAAGAGAACACTTTGACATCCTTCCTTTACCATGCTATATAGAATAAAGGAATAAAAAATGGAGAACCATGAGAACTCAAGGCCAGACTAACAAAACATCAGGTGAGAAAGTTAGGGCAAAGGGAAGAATATGACATCAATGTCAAGGTCTGTCGAGGGAAACGAGGATCATAAAAGAAATTAAAGGTACTAAAGAGAGGAGCTTGAAAGCAATTAGTATAAGACTAAAGAGAAAAATGCCAGAGTCAATATACTGAAAAATAAAAGAGAATGTGAGAGAATAAAGACACCAATGCATGGCAGAAGGCAAAGGCAAGAGTGGAATGCCTGAGCAGCCTAAGAGCTTTTAAAGAAGATGCCCAGGAACCATCATAAGACAAGCTGACAGAGGCATGAATGATCTCAGTGAGAACTGCAACATATTTTCCAAAAGGTCACTTGTGAGAGAGGAAAAATATTGCTATCGGACTAAATGATAGCCTTATTTAAAATATGGGACACTACAATGTGTAGTCAGAGATTATATAAATTAAAAATGATGTTAGGTAAAAAAAAAATTAAAAGGCCATTTCAATATAATCTACTCCACAGAGCAAACTGCCTGTTTTACACTTAAGGAAGGTCCATCTGAAGTAAAAGTTTGTAGTACTCAGGAAGCAGGTATCACAGGAACGCTCAGGAAAAACCAGCACATCATCTAAGGATCTTTTTCACATTAAGAATCCCATTAGAAAGAAAACACTAAAAGGTAATTGAATTTCCCTCAGTTATCTTCATCTCTGTCAGCCCCTGCTACACTAACTCACTCTCTGGAGCAGAGATAACTCAATTCTGTCCAGCAAGCATATGTTATGAATCTCCAAAGCAAACTTGTCTAAATCATTCTGCTCTTCTATCAAGGCTGGCTGTGGATATGAACTCTGACAGAAAGCAAACAAATTTATTTTTATCTTTTCAATAATTCACTTCTTTACGCTATTATGGAAGAAATGAGGAAATAAATATATGCTATGAGGTTACCGCTGTTAAAAAGTCAACTGAAATACTATCCTTGACTTAAATTTAAAAGTCTTAGTGACTCATTCTTAACGACTAAGACAATGGTATCAATGAATTGTAGAATTGGTAAATTATCTGAAATTTAAATTTCTCAAATTATTATATCTAGGGGCTTGAAATTTAAAAAAAAAAAACCCTAATTAGTTGATACTAATGCAGCTAACAATGCAATTTCAATTATTTCACCTCAGAATAATATTATTTACTTGAATTGCCTTATATGTAATAGAAATGAAACACTAGAAAACTCATTGTTAAAAAAATAAATAAATAATACATCTTAGAAGGAAATGTTTTTCCTGTCTTTTAGCCACTCTATTACATTTGTTATTGGTATTTACTACAAAAATATTAAAATATTCAAAAAGTATGGGAAATCCTCCCAATGAATTTTTTAATTTATGCTGAAACCTTCTAAGACCAAGGCTAGTCAGAACATATAAAAATTCCAATTAAATAATAAATGAACATGATTGCTTGTCTTTAGTATGGACTGAATTTCTCAAATGTAGATTTATACTTAGCTTTGATATTTAAATAGTATAAATAGTATAAAAGTCACAATAATAATTATCATAATAATCAGTAACAAAATTTACTGTTTGTTTTAATCACATCATATAATAGTATTCCACAATATATCATGTAGCAAGAATTTTAGTTTGTTAAAAAAAAACACAGAACTGCTTCTGGTCTGTCTGGGCTGGGATCCAGAGCAGACCTTGGGCAAAAACTCTGCAGCCAGTCCCACAACACCCAGAGGAAGCTCCACTCCCAGGCGCTCTGACACACACAGGATCAGTGTTTGACAGGACCTAGAATCACTTAAGGAACAAAGCCCTGGGCTCTTCTGTGAGGGTGTTTCTAGACTGAGAAGACCCACCTGAACTGGGGCAGCAGCATTCTGTGCACTGAGGTTACAGACAGAATTAAAAGGAGACAGTGAACTAAGTACCAGCTTTCAATCTGAGCTTCCTGGCTGAGGATGTGATGTGACCAGCCACCTCACGACCCACCATATGGACTGTATGTGCCCTTGTACTGAGAGCCAAAATAAACCTTTCTTTCTCTGAGTTGCTTTTGCTATGTATGCTGTCACAGCAATGAAGAAAGCAAATTAATACAACACTGTTGGAAATAAAAAAACAAAACAAAACAAAAAAACCCACAGAACTATTAAGGGAATATGTTTTCATTTTAATCCCAGCTATGGGTTACGGGGCTGCTTCAGATTGTCCACAACAGCTGATTATAATTTGCGTTATGCTCTAGCAGGGATGTGATTTTGCCAGCTACAGATAAGTTGCTGCGATTGTGTGATGTTTGGATTCTGGGGACTTTTCAGAGAGTGTACAGATGCTAGAGCCCTGAGAAGTGCCTTGTTGACTGGTCGTAAGCTATTGGTTGGTGGTTGGCTGCAGTTGGCTGCAGTTGGCTGCAGTTGGTTGTGGTTTGTTAAGTAGTCCATGTGCAAAGAAGAAACAACAAAGGAATAAATTAGATATCCTGACGATGAAGATCAAACTTGCCCCAAGGAATGTGATGTTCCTAAGCACCAGCAAGTAGTGTGTTAATGCCACCCCCTGACTCCTCTACCCTTTTCCTCTCCTACCTAGTGATAGGGGGATGGGAGGGTGGAAAAACAGTGGAGAAGAATGGAATAAAAAAGAACCTACAAAGGAGTAAAAGTCCAACTACAGTATCATTCATTCAAGTTTGATTATATCTACATTTAAAAAATTAAAACAGGAAATTCAACAAATTTTATCCAATATTCTTCATATATGATGGAAAGTGTATATTCTAAATATGTTCTTCTGAGTGAGGTAACCCAATCACAAAAGAACACACATGGTATGTACTCCCTGATAAGTGATTATTAGCCCAGAAGTTCGAAATACAGGAAGAACAACCTACAAACCACAAGAAACTCAAGAAGACGACCAAAATGTGGACATTTCATTCCTTCTTAAAAGGGGGAACCAAATACCCACGGAAGGAGTTGCAGA
>NW_022196898.1:35324479-35340559 GCF_008632895.1 Mastomys coucha | reverse complement strand
GGAAACTGGGAATGGAGAAATTCGCATGTAAATAAAGAAAATATCTAAAATAAAAAAAAAGAAAGAAAAAAATGCCTTAAGACTATTCCCTGCTTTAAAAAAAAATATTTTAGTCCAGCTCTTAATTACAGTATTAAACACAAGTCTAAATGATCTACCTAATCACACCTTTTTCAATTATTCTATATATACTACATTCTTGTGAATTACTTTGAGTCCAAACTAGGCATTGAAAAATGAGTGCTTTACTCTATACCAATCTATCCTCTTGTACCAATATGTTGAGAGAAAGTGCAGACTCATTAACTAGGAGAAAAAGAGCCCATCCTTTGTTAGCTTCACGTTAAGTCTCTGCTTAGGTCAATGATCCAGCTCAAATGGCTGAAGGATATTGTATTTCACCCTAAGTCTCCAGTTTCATCTAATTGAGAACTAAATATTTTCCAAGTAGCTATCACACAAATATACGTTGCAATGTAGAAGGAGGGCTATAGAAAGATACTTGCCTATAAGCAGGACAAGGCACCAGTCAACCCCAGGATTACGAAAAAGAACCAAAACAATGTACAATAAAAATGTGAAATTCTCAGTTGTGAGCCTGCGACATAACACTGGTGTTAATTTGAGAATATAAAGAGAGATATCAATCATAAAATATTTGTTTGCACAGACAGGCCTTTCTGTGGTTAAAACATAGCTGTCATGTAAACATAGCATAGTGAACACAGCAATACAGAAGAATCTAATGCAAGGAGTTTAAGTTTTTAAACATAATTCAACTTTTAAGAATTGCATTTAAAAACAGCATTCTCCGGTATATCAAAGAAAAGTATCAAATTTGGTTTAAAAAGGGCTGGAGAGATGGCTCAGCGGGTAAGAGCACTGACTGCTTTCCATGAAGGTCCTGAGTTCAAATTCCAGCAAACATATGGTGGCTCACAACCACCCATAATGAGATCTGATGCCCTCTTCTGGTGTGTGTGAAGACAGCTACAGTGTACTTACATATAATAAATAAATAAATCTAAAAAAAAAAAAATTGGTTTAAAAAAAAACAGCCATTCCCTTCAAGACAGTAAGAAATTAGTACTTGTGGGTAGCACTTAAAAAGACTACCCAGATTAAGCTGGTCACAGTGGCACATGCCTTTAATCCCAGCACTCAGGAGGCAGAGGCAGGTGGATCTCTGTGAGTTCAAGACAGTCGGGTCTACAGAGTGAGTTCCAGGAGGACCAGCACTACATAGTGAGACTTTGTCTCAAAAAAACAACAAAACAAAATAAAACAGAAATATTTTTGTTGAAATAATTATAGTTAGACCACCACGGTGCCAAAGCATTATTTATACAGTGTAACAAATACCACTGAGAACAGGGACAGAGGAGGTAAGGTAGCAAGGCTGACAGGTATCCAACCACCAGGTATGCAGTGATATGTCACCATGAGCAGAAAGCTGACATAAGGTATGAATTGAAGACAGCCCAGAAGCTGTACCTTGATGGCTTACCTACACCATTTAAACTCTTTTAAACATTCCAATGTAACTAAGAATCTGACTTTAAATTGAGTTATTTAAGAAAAACAAAATTAAAAGCGCAATTTTACAATAAGATGACCAAAGCTATAATATATTGTATTACTGAAATACTAAGAAAATAGAATGCCAGTGTTTTCACTGCAAAACAGTGATAAGCAGGTGAGATAATATGTATTAATAAGATTGAATTAGCTATCCCCACAGATACACTCTAAATTTAATACATTTCACTTAGTCTTAGCTGTGAGTTAAAATACATGAATAATGATAATTCCAAAAGAGGTAAGCTACTTTTTACTCCACATTTATTGAGTTCAATTTTGATAAACAAATACTATGCACTCATATAACTTAACAGGCAGTGTTAGAAATGGTGACCACTAGAATCAATATTATTTCACTACTTGTTAAGGAAATTGTAACCAGAAAAGATAAGATTGCAATCCATTAAATAATTCTATTGTCTTCTTAGGGAAATACAAAAATAATTTAACTTTAATAAATTGCTTACCAGGGCAAAAAGACACCATTTCCAGTAATAGATTTTGGTTGAATTTGGCCAACAAGCTCTCTTACAGACCTACCAAATGCTAGTCAACTCACATTATCACTCAAAAAAATTCTGTAACTATTTTGTTCAATGTCAATCATATCTTTGCTTTAAAAGACATATGTTACATACACTGTTCTAACTCTTCAACAGTATGAGCACCTATTAACTACCCACAGGAATATATATGTTAAGACATTTTGGTAACCTGTTTAACATTCTTCTATAGTAGGATATAAAATCTCAGCTACCAAGATCTATTGATGTGTCTGTTATATGTATATACACACATGCATATATACATACATGCACATACATGTCCATGCATACATTTACATACATATATACATATATGCATATACATACATGCACATACATGTCCATATATGTGTGTATATGCATGTATGTGTATGTATGTATATACATATATACATATGAATATATGTATATACACATACATGTATGTGCATGTGTGTATATACATATATATGAATATATGTATATACATATACATGTATGTGCATGCATGTATATACATATATATACATATGAATATATATGTATATACATATATATTCATTCATCTGTGCATATATACACATGCATGCACCTACATTCATATGGAAGCCAGAGGTTAACTTTGCCTGAATTCCTCAATTGGCACAATATCTCAATGAACCGAGAGCTTCCCACAATTCTGCTATGTTGTCTGGCCAGTGAGTTCTTAAGTCTGCCTATCTCTGCCTTTCCAGCATTAGGATTACTTAAACTCACCACAGAGCCACCAGCAGGTTTTATACATGAGTAGTAGGGAATATATCTCAAGTACTTGTTTGTGCAGCAGCCTCCCCAGACCCTCTGCTGAGTTCTTACTTGATATTCTATTCCTTGTGGCATTAACTTCTGACTATTCTCCAAATTTAAAAATTGTCACCCATTGTTTCACTGAGGATAAAGTTGTAAATGAACTGTTGAGACTGTTTTTAAAATCTCTTCTTGGAGGAAGACCAAAGTGTGGATACTTCATTCCTTCTTAAAAGGGGAAACAAAATACCCATGGAAGGAGTTGCAGAGACAAACTATGGAGCAGAGACTGAAGGAAGGACAATTCAGAGACTGCTCCACCTGGGAATCCTTCCCATATTCAGTCATCAAATCCAGACACTATTGTGGATGCCAGCAAGTGTTGGCTGACAGGAGCCTGATATAGCTGTCTCCTGAGAGGCTCTGACAGTAACCGACTAATACAGATGTAGAGGCTCACAGCCATCCACTGGACTGATCACAGGGTCCCCAATGAAGGAGCTAGAGAAAGGACCCAAAGAGCTGAAGGGATTGCAGCCCCTTAAGGAAGAACAACAATATGAACTAACTAGTACCCTCAGAGCTCCCAGGGACTAAAACACCAACCAAAGAGTACACATTGTGGGGCTAATGGCTCCAGCAGTATATGCATAGCAGAGGATGCCCAAGTCAGTCATCAATGGGAGGAGAGGCCCTTGGTCCTGTGAGGGTTCTATGCCCCAGTGTAGGGGAATGCCAGGGCCAGGAAGCAGGAGAGGGTGAGTTGGTGAGCAGGGAGAGGGGGGAGGGAATAGGGTTTTTTCCCCCCTGGAGGGGAAACCGGGAAAGGAAATGTCATTTGACATGTAAATAAAGAAAATATCTAATAAAAATAAAATAAAATAAAATCTCTTTTTGAGCGGATAAGATAGCTCAGAGGTTAAAGTTGTTTGCCACTCAGGGCTGATGGCCTGAGTTCAACCGCTGGAACCTGCACAACAAAGGGAAAACTCCCAATAGTTGTCCTTTGACCCTTAAATATTACGTATGCACCATGATAATGTATCCCTCACACATTCATACACACAAAATAAATTAATTTGTCATAAAAAGGCATCATGACATAACTCTCATGTAGGAACTTTCGACAATGTATACAAGTTAATAAGCAAGTGCTGCATTGGCATGCTTCCACAAATGTCATATCCCATGCTTACAGAGAAAATATTCTCTTGTTATTAATTTTAAAAAATTCACATTTAAAACTAAAACTTAGATTCAAATTTCTGAGAATAAAAGGGAGCAAGGTTGACCTTTATCTCCTTTTATCAGCCTCTTATGGACAAAGCCAAACAAAACAGAGAATCACACTTTGCTTCTTCTGACCAAATGATAATTTCCCAGGGTAATTGCAAAGTATTACATACAGATTAGTACATGGCACTGTACCTCAAGCTATGTCCTAAAGTTCTGAGCCCGAGTATTACATCTCTGTTGGAAAAAAACCTTGCAGTTGCCTTCACTTATACGTGACAGGTAACCAGAGGAGGTGTTAAAAAGGCAAAGATGCCTGACCCACCAGCTCCTTACGGGCTGCTCTGCGTAGTTGGCACATGGAAAGCACCACAACAGGGATTAAAGAACTCAAAAGGAGATGAAAGTGTGCAGGTTTCTAATGCAAACCACAGACACGAACCTGTCTACTCATGGAAGGCAAGAAGAGTATGAATTACATTGAATGGAATGAAGAAGAATCATGTTGAAAGAACAGTAATATTGTCTGTCAAAATCTGAAATAAAGTTTCTTTCCCACTGACCTAAGTTAATGATTTAAATCAGATGAAAACTTTTATAGTCACATAGGGAACTTTCAACAGTACAGACATTTCCTGTACTCTTAAATCACTTTCATATGATTCCCCACACACAAATCAGTTATAAGAACTTACAATATTAAAACAAAGAAAAAAATAATCATTTTTTTACTAAATTCGAATGTCAAGCTAAGATGTGGAAGTCAGCCAGTATAATAGTGTTCCTGGCACATGAGCACTCGTGTGCTCATGAACAGAACAAATATTACTTACTATTTTGTAAACACCAATGAAGCAACCTACTAAACAGAAAATCCATTCCATAATCTTAACTCTGATAGAATTCCTGAAGATTGGGTCATGTTACCGACTAAACAAACCTTTTTCATTGGTTATTTTATTTATTACATTTCAAATGTTGTCCTTCCCAGTTTTCCCTCCACAAACCCCATCCTTTATCCCCTCCCCCCTGCTTCTATGAGAGTGCTTCCTCACCCACCCACCCACTCCAGCCTCAGGACCCCTAGCATTCCCCTACATTGGGGCATAGAGCCTCCACAGGTTCAAGGGGCCTCCCCTCCCATTGATATCAGATAAAGCAATCTTCCACTACATATGCAGCTGGAGCCATGGGTCCCCCCATGTGTACTCTTTCATTGGTGGTTTAGTCCCTGGGAGCTCTGGGGGGTATGGCTGGTTGAGATTGTTGTTTTTCCTATGGGGTTGCTAACCCCTTCAGCTCCTTCAGTGCTTCCCCTAACTCTTCCATTGAGGTCCGTTGGTTGGCTGAGTACATCCACATCTGTACTGGTCAGACTCTGGCAGAGCCTCTAAGAGGACAGCTATACCAGGCTCCTGTCAGCAAGCACTTTTTTTTTATTTATTTATTTATTTTTTTATTTTGAGACAGGGTTTCTCTGTATAGCCCTGGCTGTCCAGGAACTCACTCTGTAAATCAGGCTGGCCTTGAACTCAGAAATCCTCTGCTTCCCAAGTGCTGGGATTAATGGCGTATGCCACCAGTACCTGGCCAGCAAGCACTTCTTGGCATCCACAACAGTGTCTGGGTTTGGTGTCTGCAGATGGGATGGATCCCTAGGTGGGGCAGTCTCTGGGTGACCTTTCCTTCAGTCTTTGCTCCATTCTTTGTCCCTGCATTTCCTTTTGATAGGAGCAATTCTGGGTTAATATTTATGAGAAGGGTGGGTGTCCCCATCCCTCAACCAGGGGCTGTACATAACCTCTAGATATGGTCTCTACAGGCTTTCTCCCCTTTGTTGGGTATTTCAGCTAATGTCATCCCTGTTGGGTCCAACTTAACCGAACAATTATGCTGCATACTTTACAAAGACCAGAAAACCACAGAAAGGTAAAGGCAGTGTGGTTTCAGCTCCTACATTTACAAGAACAGCATAGAAACAACAAACAACTTTTAAGTAATTAGTTCTGAGTTCTGGAGAGAACTGAGACAATGGTCTGCAGCAGAGCAGAGGCACTGCTTGAATTAGAGTGTAGAAGACCTGTGAGGCAGAGACTGATGAAGGTCAAGCAGAGAACATCTTCCCACGGGAATTGTCAGTCCTTGCTTTTACTTGGTGTGGCACCATTAGTTGGCACACCATATCATTCATATCAAAAGTTTAAAACAGAAGCATGAACATTTCTTATTTTCTGCCAAAACACAGCTAGCATCTGGATTCTTGTACTTAGTGATCTCATTCTGACTCATGATTTTCAATGTTACCAGTATAATGACACTCCAAAATCTGTATTCCAAACATAGACGTTCCATAAACTTTAAATATATACACCCAGCTGACTAAATGACATCACGTGAACATCTGACATGTTCAGAACTGGGCCCTGACCCTCTCCTGTGATTTCAGCTGCTCCTTTACAAGCTTTGCTTTGAGCAATTCCATTTACTTAGTTGTTCCCAAAAAGACATTCTAGTTAGTGAGACTTCGTCTACTTTCTCTGATGTAATACCTTACATCCTGTGAGCATAGACAAAACACACTCAAATTCAGCCAGTCCTCACCACCTTCAGGTCACTAGCATAGTTCAGATCACACTTTCTACTCTCAATGGGAACAAGGAACACCTGAGCAATTTCTGCCCTGGTCATCCCTCTACTCTCTAGCTAAAAAAGCATCCAGGGAGGTCCATTAAAAATGTTACTTCATGCTCACAGACCTCAGAGAATTTCCAAGTCTAAGACCACATGAATGATTTACCCTGCTTCCATTCCAATCACCCTTTTCATTCACTCCAATCCAGTATGTTCTCATACTCTAAGTGAGCCAGGCATCAACCCACCTCTGAGCCTTTGTGCTCCTTTATGCCTTTAACTTTATCCTGCTTCCTCTTATCCCCATTAATTGTTCCTTCAAGCCATCTTTAGTAAATGCCTTCCTATCATTCTATTTAAAATAGCCACTCCTGCACACTTTCTGTCCATCCTTATGATTACAAATAACATTTGCTACTTTTTTGAGTGCCTAATCACGTTTTTCATCGGAAGTACACACATTCCTAGAAGTCATGTATGTATGTCACTTTGGGAAAGGCTTGGACTTTTACTGGCTCACAAGAATAATACTTTGTAAGTAAGTGCTCAGTGAGTATACAGAGAGTCTGAGGGAGGAAGAAATCAGCATACTTGAAGAGTTGAAAGGTTAGTGTGACTGCAGAAAATTCCACAGGGAGAAGGACATAATATGAAATGGGAAACTCAGGAACCACATCAACCAGGTCTTTAAAACCATGATAAACATAGGAAACTTTTTATTTAATGCTTTGTTTTAAACATTAAACATTTACAGAAAGGACATAATAAGTCTCAGTTTATGTTTTAGTGTAGCAAGAATTTTGGAGTTTTGATTACTTTTAAAAATGTAGAAATATTATGGGATTATGTTTTCATTTTAATCCCAGATATGGGCTATGGGGCTGTTTTGGACTGTCCACACCAGCTGATTATGATTTGGCTTGTGCTTTACCACGGATGTGATTTTGCCAGCTGCAGATACTTTCTGCAATTGTGTGCTGTTTGAAATTCTGAGGACTTTTCAGAGGCTATATATATATACATGCTAGGGCCCTGAGAGGCAGGGCTTTTGGTTGTGATTTAAGTAGTCCTATCCAAAGAAAAAACAATAAAAGGAAGAAATTAGATTTCCTGATGGCAAAGACCTAACTTGCCCTGAGGGATTTGACAACCCTGATCAGTAGGAAGTAGTCTAATGATAATGATCCCCCTTTCTCCTCTACCTTTCTTCTTTCCTATCTAGTGGTGGGGGTGAAAGGGTAGAAGAAGAGAGGTGAAGGGTACAAGAAAAAGAACCCACAAAGTAGCCAAAAATCCAGTTACATTATAGGATCAGTACTGATGTATAGAAAATGTGGAAATGGGCTAAGGTTAGGAACAGAAGGCTCCTGACTACAGATATAAGGCAGTAATAGAACCTGATGCAAGAAGAATGAGACAGGTGCATAATTTTAAAGTAAATAACAAAGACTGAATTTCCACGAATGCTTGAATACATGACTGAGAGTAAGGAGTACTTAAAGTATCAGTGTTCCAAATATTTCTATGCCCTGTTTAGCATTTTATTTTCCTTTTAATGGCAGGCATTCTACTGTATATGAAGTATTACCTGATTATACTTTGCTAATATTAATGACAGAGCATTATTCATGTTTTTGGCCATTTATACATATATCTTTTTAAAAGTTCTATTAGAGCCATTTATATCTTTTTGTTATGAGTTCATGTTTTCTTAATATAATATGAAAGCAAGACTCTTATATGACAAAAAAATTAAAAATATTCTTTCCCATTCTATATGTTTCTATTTTCTCACCAAAAGTGAAAATGTCCTGCCAGGCAGTGGTGGCGCATGCCTTTAATCCCAGCACTTGGGAGGCAGAGGCAGGTGGATTTCTGAGTTCGAGGCCAGCCTGGTCTACAGAGTGAGTTCCAGGACAGCCAGAGCTATACAGAGAAACCCTGTCTCGAAAAACCAAAAAAAAAAAAAAAAAAAAAAAAAAAAAAAAAAAAAAAAAAAAAAAAAAAAAAGAAGAAGAAGAAGATGTCCTGAGTTACTTGAAAATTTTTAAACTTGATAACATATAGCTATTTTTGTTTAGACTTAACTTTTGGTATTATATCCAAAAATCTATTTTCAAATAAAAATTATGAAGGTACACTATCATGTTTGCTAATAAGAGTTATACAGTTCTGATTTTCACTGAGAAAGGTATACTGTAAACTAACTAATATTCTATGTTCTTTATTGAGATTCTGATCTGACCAGTGGATTTGTGTTGTGTCACATATTCTGAGTGATACAGTTTATGTATTATAAAGGGGTCAACTTCCTTCTTTCAAATGAGGATATCCAGTTGGGCAGCACCACTGGCTAAAGTATTTGTCAGAGCCTAGGTCCTGAAGTTTGGAATAATTTTACCTGTATATTATTGGCTTAACACTCAAGAGACTGGAAGCCCCAGGGAGTGGGGAGGTTTGGTGGGCTGTGGGGTAGAAGAGTGAGGACATCTTTGTGGATGCAGGGAGTGGGGTATGGGACATGGAACAGTCAGAGAGTTTATTGGGAGGGGGATAAAATCTGGAATGTAAAAAAAAAAGATTAAATAAAATTAAAAAAAAACGAGTTAAGACCTGATCCTATTAACAACATGTACCCACATGCTAACTAAGGAGTTAGCAAAGAGTCACAATATCTGAAGGAGCATTCCAAACCAGCAAAATCAGCCAGATGTCATACTGACATTCCAAAAGACCTTAACGTTGGCTTATGAAAATAATAAAGAACATGCCCATTAATGTCACAAGATAAATGACAAGCTGAAATTAGGAATAAAAAGAGAGGACCATGATGATGGAAATCTGCACACTTTCTCTATAACTATAACTATAAATAAATACATATATATATATATATATATATATATATATATATATATGTAACTGTAACTATGTGAGTGCCACATAGTTGGTCACTTGGTCTGTAGGCAGTACTAAAATGAGAAAGTAAACATCTTCCTCCTGTCTGTCTTTTCAAAACTGTTGGGGCTAATCAGGATAACTGTGACTCTTCAGATTTGAGGACAAGCAGTGGCATTTCGTGAACTTTCCTAAATCTCTCCTTTCAAGTACAACATTCATTCCCATTAAAGTTTTTAATCAAATGAATTATTTTGCATGGGCTACTACTCTGATCAAAACAACAAGCAACAAAAGATTAGAAGCTGATGAAAAGCATATTCCAATAAAGGTGCTATCACTGCACCTTCTGTTACAATGTCAGTAAATTATAAGGACTATACACATATACACATTGTAGTATATCCGTAAACCAACATTGTAACACAATACAAAGACTGAAGTGGCAAATCAGATTTAAGGTTTTCAATTAAATTGCTTAAAGTACCCAATCAGCAACACAACACAAATCCATTGGTCAGATCAGAATCACAATAAAGAACCTAGAATATTAGTTTACAGTATCCAAAAAACTCTATAAGTAAAGATTACTCATTGGCTTTTGTGGGATTTTGTTGTTGTTGTTGTTGATGTTGTTGTTGTTTTTCTTTACAAAGAATGGTCACTCAAAACATCTAAAGACATACATAGCAAGATGGTCTTGGTTAACTTCAAAGACCTATATTACCTAGGAAAAGTATCTGCTGCAGCAGTGAAAAAGTGAATACTGAGGTACAGGTATGACCTCCTTTGAAAACAAGGATAAGCTCTGTGTTATCAACAAACACTTTCTAGAAAAGTTGTAATAAAAAAATCAGTTCTCATCAGACAGTGGTGTCACATGCCTTTAATCCCAGCACAGGCAGGAAGATTTCTGAGTTAGAGGCCAGCCTGGTCTACAGAGTGAGTTCCAGGACAGCCAGGGTTACACAGAGAAACCCTGCCTTGAAAAAAAACAAAACAAAACAAAACAAAAACAAAAAAAAATTAGTCCTCATTTAAATATAATTCAGTTACATTTTCCAAATAAAGTAAAATAGAAAAATAAACATAAGATTTATTCATTCTACTGAAAATTGTTAAGATCTATTATAATAAGATTCATTAATATACTGGCAATTATCCCAAATTACAAGGCTTCAAAATCTTATAGTTTATAGTTCTTACACCTACAAAAAGATAATCCAGGAGTCTGGAATATTCTATCTTTTATAACCTAGTTAGACTGTCTAAGAGAAAAAAATAATCTTCAACCCCTTATAAATTACTATAAAATGCCATTTGGGATATTTACTTATCTGAGGTAAGATTCATACTAAAATTGACACATAAGATTAATATTTTATATTATTATTTAAGATTGAATAGGGAAATAAACCATTCTCACTATATAGCTGACAAACCCAGACTATAAAATGGTACTCTGGAAGAATTAAAAATATGTGGGTGTCTCACATTTTACGCATGAGGAAACACAATGAACGGAAAAGGCCAACAAGTTTTCAGCAGCTGAAAATGCTAATTTAATTACTGAAAAGAAATCATGCGGAGAAGCTCGCTGCAGACCATAATTTATAAAGCATAGAGGAAGTTATATAAAAGTATCAAGAAAATTTTAGTACCTAGTATAGTTATAAACCCAGACTTCTAGAACGTGGGGATGATATCTGATCAGAAAAGGCCTGCATAAAAATAGTGGCAGTCCAATAACAACCAAAATATTTAAAAATATATTTAAACAAACACACAAGATGTGCCAATATTCTAATATGTTGAAAATGTACATGCAATGGTGAAACATTAAAAACAGTAATATTCATCTTTAATTTGTCATTAAAGATAAATACAACATAGTATAGTTTGGCTAAATAAATAGGCTCTAGGTCCTGTTAGAAAATGTAGCTGGAGTGAAAGATATGGGTCACTAGGCAAAGATCTGAGATTGGATTTCAAGGACCCACTTAAAAGCTTTGTGCAACAATATAGCACTGTTACAATCACACTTCCTGAAGTAGATGGATAAGAGGCAACAGATCCCTAGAACTCACTAGGCAAGCAACGTGGTTGAAATGAGGAGTTCCAGAGTTCAACGAGAGACTCTTGCTTCAAAACTAAGATAGAATACAATCAAGGAAGACACCAGCATCAACCTCTGAACTTTATAAATATGGACATGCAAGGGCAGATACACCCACAATACATACACACAAACATGAATGTATGCCATACACACAGAGTTAATGAGGTATTTTCAAAATAAGTATTTCACTTAAAAGGGATTATGATTTTTATTAATTCAAGCAAATAAATTTGCCACACAATATGTAGTTCTGCTGAAGTTAATAAGAAGTGAATTCTAGAGCATAATAAATGATATTCAAAGCAGTATTGTCTAAAAGAACATCATGAAACTCTTACTAAAACGAATTTTAACTTAAATTGGCTCTGAAAATAAAATCATTAAGGAATAACTTTTATTGCATCTGGATTACAGATGTGTATAATTTATGCAAACTGAAACTGCAGAAACAACAAATTTTTATTAAAACTTAGTCTTGAAATGTATACATTCATACTATACCCTATTTTATAAGATAATGTCCAATGCTGAACATGACATAATTTTTAATATACTTCCTGTCTACAGCTATAAAAACTCTTTAAAACAAAGTTGAAATGTGTACCTACTGATGATCTATGCCTTTAATGGAACATCAATACAAAACAAAAGGAAAAGATTTCATGGGTATCAAAAAAAGCAAAGAATTAGAGGGCTGCACTCCTCAGAGCTACATCATCAGCCGTTACTGACAGTGAGTAAAACACATCAGCTTCTTTACTGTCACAGGCTTTGTCCAAATATACAACAGAATCTCTAAGAGAAAAGTAACTAGTAGTGCAAAAACTTCAGAAAGCCACGAAGAGCCAAACCATGGATGGCCTTTACACTCGACCCACTACTCACCTGGGATGGTTTTCATCTTCTATAAACAATGAGAAAAGCATTCGAGCTTATCTATCTTTACATAATATAAAGTAGCGGCTAGATGTCTTTTAAATATCTTCAATTAAATATCTTTAATTTTGAGATACTTTTAATTATCTTCAATTTCTAGCAAGTGTTCTTGTCAAATTTTTTTATTTCATCCCTGTTTTAGTCATTTATATAGCTATGAGACCAGTAATTTCCTTTCTGAAGTCACGTTTGTTGCAGATGTCCAGAAGAAACTGCTAAATTAAGCATTGGTTACAGGATGAGTTATACAAAACATGGTCCCTGATGGGCTACCAGAATAAGAGATGCAGGTGAAGCAGGAAGACTTGACAGGCAAGGGCCCAGGCTGCTAAGCCTGCTCACATGGTGCAAGTAGAACACTGCAACCTCTCAAAACAGTCAAACACACACAACCACAACAGGAGATTTTCCCAAAGAGGACTAAGTCCTTTACTGATTTTCTTTATTTGAAACGACCAGATCACAGCCCCATTCCCATTATCAAAAGCAGGTCAACAATTCACCAAAGGTGCAGTGATCAAATGACAAGGTGAACTGGTGGTGAACCAAGAAAGCTTTCCCAGAATCCTCCATGATTTTCATAAACTAAATATTGAAGATTAACAACATGCTTCTTTAGATTATACTACCATTCTGCTTAAGCAGATAATTACCATCTAAACACAGTAGTATCCTTAAAACAAGCATATAGCAGTATCTTACCTCAAATTCTGCGTGTCTGTGAATATCCTCCGCTCTCTGCCTGCTCAGAATAAATTCGGCTTCATTTGCCACTCTTACTAAATGATCCTTCATTGTTTGGCTAAGTAACCTGAAAGAGATGAAAATTGTCAAATAAATACATTTACTTGACATATATGTCTAATAACAAATGGCTAGTCAGGGTTCAATGGCAGTATATTTTGTTCTTTTGAATAGAAAGGAATATTTAACCCCTTGTTCTTGCTTCATATACAGTGAGGTATCAATATTATTTCACTTCAACAAGTGAAAGAAAGGAGCAGCAAAAGTTTATATTCTGGTAACAGTAGATTCATTGGCCTACCTACTAAAGCAACTAATAATTCAACAATAAAGCTGAAGCGGTGAGGTGTTACCTTTCACATCAGTGGAAGGGTGCAGAGGAGCATGTGCTGATGACTTCTGACTTAGTCCGTGACAATCCTGGGAGGTGTGGACTCTAAGAGTGTGGACCTAGCAGACATTAGGTCACCAGGAGTGTCTTTAATTGGATACTGAGATTTTAGACTTTTCTCTCTCCTGCTTCCCACAGCAAACAGCACCCTGATATGAACAGTTTCTTCTCTATGTACTCCCACCATGATACACTGTGTAACCACTGGCAGAACAAACAAACAAAAACACCTGGGCCAAGTGAAACAAATAGATGAGCTGAGCTGTATGAACTGGTCAAACTGGGTATTTTTGTCACACCATGACAACACTAACACATCAAGGCAGCCAAGATTTAAGAAGGCGAAGACCCTCAGGGAGGAAGCACACAGGCACTCAGCACGAGTCTTCTCACTAAGGCAGTTGTATTCAAAAGCTAGGAGACTGCAGGAGCTAAGCAAAGCTGTCAGCAACCTCACAGAGCTAAGGAGACCAAGACAGACAAGCAACCTGACAGGATAGGGGCATGTAGACTCCCAGAGTTTTAGCAATTCAGAAATTCAGAAACTAGACCCTGGAATCAAAAAACTGAAAGTATCTCAAGAAAATATCTTGGGGCAAACGAGCATCATCAGGCCCTTCATTTGCATTTTGGTTCCAAAATGAAAACACGATTTTCTATGCTACTATTTTGCTGTACCAACAAGATGAATACTTTAATTAGATTACAAAAGTTATACAAAAGGAAAATTCCACATATAAATCAAAGACATTACAGAGAATAAAAGTAAGCAAAACTTTCAGCATGGACAAAATAATGCCAATTATTAAAAGCATCCGAAGAATATATGCTCGGAAGGGCCAGTCTCAGTAAGCTTCCGTACAGCCTGGAGTAAGTCCAGTCAAGACTTGATGCCATCAGCCTCTGCATCACTGGTTATCAGGGAAACAAACGAAAGCGGCAGAATTCTATAAAAGTCACCTGTGATAGTTAATACTATCAAACTGACAGGATCTAGAATCACAGAAGAGAGAAAGTGCTGGGCAAGGCTGAGGGACTGGTTAGATAAGGTGAATGGATGGATGTGGGGAGACCCACTCTCAATGTGAGTGGTGCTACTCCATGGGCACTGGAGTCCTAGACACACTAAAAATAGAGCATACTAGTTGCAAGCATTCACAGCACTCTGCCTTCTGAATGTGAATACGCTGTGACCAAACGCCTCCGGCTCTGGCCTCCATGCCTCCCAACCATGACTGACTGACTCCCAGTCTGTAAATCAAACCCTTCCTTTAGTTGCTTTGATCAGGTGTTCATCACAGTAATTAAAAGGGTAGCTATATAAAAAAAAAAAAATTCATGTAACAACTTACCAAGTTGTCACACAAAATGTGTGACAGTGCAAATAAAATTTCTAAAAGCAATTTTTACTAGAGCGAAACATTAGCAACTACCAAAATCTCCATAACAACTAAATTATTCTTTAAATGGCTGAATATCCATATGATGAAACACAATTAGTAACAAAAAAACCCCTAATTATATGCATAACAAAATAATTTCACAATATTGAGCAAAATCTCATAAATTAATATAATTCAAAGAAATAATCTTGTATAAGTCTTTAAAACTATGATATTAAAGTCAAGAGGCAAAGGTCAACTTTACTTAAGACCCGGACTAAGAAGTCAGATGATCCACACATGGTGTACTAGTTGTTGAGAAGACATTTGACAATGCTTTAAAAGGCAGGTAGACAAAAAATGTTAAGCCAATAGAGGATTTAGTCAGCTATAATGTGAATGAAGCCTTGATTTTAGAACAAATTAAATCTACACATGACAGGGAAATATTGGAAACTGTGTTGACTGTGGGTCTGGAGGAAGGTGGTATAGAAAAGGGAGGAGTCTTGAATAACTTCGAGGTTACTTGACTGGGAAATGGGACAATGGTGTGCCATTGACTAATCAATTCAATTACTGTTTGAGTATTGCAAGGCAATATATTGACAACAGATTCATGATGTGGTTGCAGGTCTCCAGAGGGAAAAACTAAGAAGCACAAAACAGTATTTTATATCTGAACTCTTGAAAGCCCCTGCTTTCTCAGGCCTTCACTTCTAGGAAGTTCAGCAGATTCAAAAGTTACATGGTGGATTGTTTATAACATCTAAGTGTGTGCTATTTAATAGCATTTTAAAAATGCCCTGATCATATCATTTCAAAATTGTAGAGTTTTTTTTGTTTTTTTTTTTTTTT
>NW_022196898.1:35314802-35324469 GCF_008632895.1 Mastomys coucha | reverse complement strand
TTTTTTATCAAGAATAAAAGTAGCCAGAGATAGTCTGAGGCTGTGGAGCAGAATCTTCCATGTTTGCAGTCACGTTATTCAAAGTGAAGATAGGATTCATATATATATATAAAAGGGGGGTATAATGTTATATGAAAATAGAAAGCATTTATTTTTAAAACTTCTATTTTTGCTTCTTTTCATTATTGTTTATACAACCTTGGTGAATATAGACCTATGAGGAGGAGGACACAGCCTCTGTCTCTAGTCTAGTTGTGTGCAAGTGTTCTTTGTAAAGGACCAAATAATAATGTAGGGTTTGTAGAACACACAGCTCCTGCTACAGCTGCTCAGCTCAATATAATCCTGTGAGCTGGAAACAACCACAGGTGTATCACTTAAACAAGTGATCTCATTAAACTTTATTAACAAAAACATCAGGAGGCCAGCTTTGGCTACAGGCAGTAATTTGCTGACATCATATTAGATAACAAGCAATTTGATATACTTTCTTTCATATTTTTCTCAAACTAATATTATACATTTTATCATGGACTCTTATGTTATACAAGAATCAGATGTACCTATGCTGCTACTATACATATTTGGCTCATTATTTTTTGTTTGTTTTTTACTTTATAAACACTTTAATGATGAACGTATATCTGTATATCATGTTCATCTGATATGTTGTTAGAAGTGTAGTAATTCCTTTGGATATAGTCTGTATATAATTCATTTATTTTGCCACAAACATTGTTAAAAAATGAGGCATATTCCATTTAGAATCTGAATTGAAAGTTACATTGTGCTTGGTTATTGGATCTTACTTCTGTAGGTGGGAACTTTGAGTTTCTCTACTATCCTGGCACTGTCCTTTTGTATATAAGGGTTCAGAAGATCACTAAGTAACAGTCATATCCTACCATTTAATAAACATTCAATCACCATATCTCTCTGTTCTCTCATTAAGGTGTTGATCTTTCTGTTTCTATACTTTAAAATCAGATGTTGAGAGCCTGGAGAGGTGGCTCAATGGTTAAAAAGCACTTGCTGTTATTCCAAAGGACCTGGGTTCAATTCCTAGCAACCACATAGTGGTTCACAACCTACTGTAACTTCAGTCCCAGAAGACCTGACACTCTCTTCTGGGCTTGAGAGCATGTCATTCACATGGAACACACCAAAAATAAACAAACAAACACCACACATTCAGGCAGAACAGTCATTCACATTTAAACAAACCAGATATTTAATTCACACTACCATGGTGTCAAACATCCATAATCTTAGTACTTGAAGGTAGAAGCAGGAGGATCAAGAGTTCAAGACCAGCCTTGGCTACACAGTGAGGTCAAGGCCAGACTCAGATATCTTTTCTAAAAAAAGAAAGAAATTTGAGCCAGGCGGTGGTGGCACACACCTTTAATCCCAGCACCTGGGAGGCAGAGGCAAGTGGATTTCTGAGTTCTTGAGTTCTGAGTTCGAGCCAGCCTGGTCTACAGAGTGAGTTCCAGGACAGCCAAGGCTACACAGAGAAACCCTGTCTCGGAAAAAAACAAAAAACAAAAAACAAAAAAACAAAAAAACAAAAAAACAAAAAAGAAAGAAAGAAATTTGAAATCAGTTTCTTCACAACGCTTTTCTGTCCATCCCATTCCATCTGAAACCACTGAAAAAAATTACTTCAAGGCTCTGTATCTCTATGGAATATTCTGTAATTTCATCTCAAAGATCTTTACGACAATTATGTCTAATATTATAGTATTTATTACAGTTTCTTTTTATATACTACCTTATACAACTCTTTCTAGTATTCTGTGAATAACAATTAATTTTCCAAGTAACAAAGAATATACTTTTCAACTAATCTTTTTAAATCAACCATATCATCAAAAAAGTGCAATTCATGTGCCCAATCACTACTAGAATACTTATAAAGCGTTTAATGTTCTTACAGATAAATGGAGCCAATGCATTCTACTTATCAACTTATAAACCATATTTAAGTCAGAATCTTACATGGTCCTGAACAGAAATGTGATTTGTCCTTTCATTAGAGCAAATATTAAAATGATTTTACAAAGGAAACTAGCACACATTTTTATCCAAAAAGGACATTTCCTCCCATATAAATGCTTATCTTTCTAAATTTACCAATTATACAATTTTAGCGAGTATAATTTATATAATAATTGTGCAACTCTTCTTGTAAATGAAGAATTAAAGGCAAATGAAGCCAAAGTCTTAATTATAATAAGCAGCTTCAAAATGTTGGGTTTACTATAAAGTAGATTAATCTCTGAATGCAGAGCACAAAATGACTCCCATATTTTAATATTAAGAAGAAACTCTATGTATAATTTATACCTACAGTGCAAGGAGAAAGGGAAAAAAACACTCCTTGTGTCAACCTTAGGAAACATACAGCCCTATCAAGTGACCAACTACAAAAGATTAGCACTAGAGGCACAATAAATAACAGTAATGATGACAGCTATCTCCCATAGCTACATTACGAGCCATTGTCCACATCTGATTATTCTAGTCTAGACCTAGGGTAGTGCACACACAATTCCCACCAAGTTTTCCAATATTACTGCTCTGTTTCTTTGGCTTTCTATAACCTCCACTAGCAGCTTCTCTCAGATTTCACTCCTACACAGAAACATTTATAGAGAAAGTCACTATTTCCATAAACTCTAACAACTAAGAAAGTAGAAGTAAATCCCCTACCTTAATAATGATTCCAAAACTGTAATATCTTTAGAATTGATTACAGAGAGATATCACAGACCAGTAAGAGGGCACTGATTCTAAATGGCAATACTATATAAAGCTAATCCTGAAGACTTCCATTAGAAATTAATGGAACATTTGTTCTTAGGGTGAAGAATAATTTCCTAACTCCAGATACTAGTCTTCCTTATACCGCTTTCTTACATCCCTCCTTTTCCTACTCTTTGTCCCTACCCCTCCCTCCCATTCTCCCTACTTCTCTTCCTCTCTCTTCATAGAATCTTTAATTTAATATCATAAACACCCTTAAATGGTTCCTTATCTACTCACAAGTTAAAAGACAACTTTGGCGCTAATACCTAATGGCTCAAGCAGCACAGAGAAGACAAACCTGGAGCTTAAGGAAAGGGTGCTGACGAGACATTTGTTTTTGTTTTACTTAATGTGTTTCACACACATTTAAGGACAATTTTTGTCTTTGTTGAGCTCTAGCCCAAGCAGTAGCTACTGTTCTGGAAAACTACAACCTTAAATAGAGAGACTACAGTTTTAGATATTCCTCCTGAATATCAGAACATTCATAGCATCGCCCTATTTATAAAGCTGATTCTTCTTAAGAATTCAAGAGCTCAATAATTTCATATCAGTTTATTTATAAATGCCACGTTCTAAACTTCACCTGCTTTTTCCAACCTAATATTGCAAAATAACTCCCCACTGAGGATTTTAAAAAGCACATGCTATTACAAGGGCCACAACAAAAAACAAAAGCACCAGTTAGTAAACAGACATATTCTAGGCCAAAGATATCCCCCACAAAAGAATGAATTCTTGAGAATGGGTAAATAAATGGAGAAAAATATGACTGTGGATAGAGAAGAGAATTCTGAGAAACTGACTCTTACAGAATGCTTACAGTGTTTTTCCATAGCTGCTGTAGATGCCAGAAGCATACTCAACACTTGCCAGGAGCTTGTCCACTATGCTATACTGTTTTAAACTGGAATGTCCATCATCCTCTCTCAAATTGAACCTACTACCCACCAAGCCTATTATGGCTTTTTCAATAATACCTTCAATATAATGTCATTTCTTTTTTCTCTTTTTGTTTTGTTTTGTTTTTTTTCCGAGACAGGGTTTCTCTGTGTGGCCCTGGCTGTCCTGGAACTCACTCTGTAGACCAGGCTGTCCTGAAACTCAGAAATCCCCATGCCAAGTGCTGGGATTAAAGGTGTGTGCCACCAAGGCCCAGCTAATGTCATTTCTTAAAGTTTTTCTCTCTTTACTAACTAAATGAAATCCTGGGAGGCTGGCATATCTCTTCCGCCCAACGCTAAGTCCCTTGGACTCAAGACTGTGGACTGCTATGTAGCTGGTATGTACAAACACTGGCTAAATTAACTGGGAAATTTTTACTTTCATTTTATTTTCCCTTACCTATTCTCAGTGTTTTAACTCAACTTCCATTTTCTTTCCTAATTACCATCCCCTTTTTTGGTAATATTCACTGAGAGTTTTATTTCACAATTCATTTCACTTAGCTATAAGCTGTATATATGCATATATTTTAATAAACAAATAGTTTCTATACAATTTTAAGTAAGTTCTTAGAAGCTTAATAAATTCAAGTCATTGGGGATACACACATATGTGGAAAGAGAGAGACAGAGGCAGAAGCAGAGACTAACTTAAAGAAAAATACAAAACTATTCCTGTACAAACAGGTAAAGCTATGGCTGGGATGTAGCTCGATAGGAAAGTACTTGTCTAATATATACCAAGTTTAATTCCTGGTATGGCTAAAATAAAACAGATACAAACGATAATTAATTTAAACTATGCACGTTGATGTGTACTGTAAAGTTCTGAACTCAGAAGACACAGGCAGGAAGTTGCATCAACCTGGACGCAGCCTCCATAGGAAGTCCCAAGTTGACCAGGGCTATATTGTAAAACCCTGTTTGTTTGGGGTTTTTTTGTTTGTTTCTTTCTTTAAGCTTGAAAACTCAGTAGAATTTTGTACATTCTGATTCATGACAGTGTGTCTATTCAGAACTACTATTTTAAATCAATTCAAATAAGATAACCTTCAAAGAATCATAGAAAAACAATTTGAATACAAAAAAAATCACAAAATTTATTAATTTATTATTTTGGAGTGTGTTGTTACATATACAATATTGAATGAGCTAAAGTTAAATGTGAAAAATAATCTGAATACCTGAGTTTTAATTTAAAAAATACTTAGAGAACTGAGAAACATACTTTTATTCTAACTAAAGAAAGTTATTGTTTTTGATAAAATATTAAACCTTTATAAAATAAATAAATAACTTAAAAAGAAACAGCACAAATGGACTCATCAGCTTCCCTCACAAGTTTCAACACCATCTGGTCCACAGTTGAAGTAAACAGAGATGAGAAGATTTCTCTTCAACTAATGGACTCAAAACAGGATAACATCAAAACAATTATTTTTGGTATGTAATTGAAGCTACTTTGTTACACACTGCAGTAGTAAGGGTTACTACTGTTGTTACTAAGCTAGGGAGGAAAGGGTTTATTTGGCTTACACTTTGACATCATAGTCCATCACTCAAGAAAACCAAGACAAAAGCAGGGCTGGATCCTGGAGACAGACGCTGATGCAAAGGCAATGGAGGGGTGCTGCTCATTGCCCTCCTCATCAGGGCTTGCTCATAGGACCCAGAATCACCAGCCCAAGTGTGCCATCATCCACAATGGGTAGGGTCCTCCTCCATCAGTTACTAACTTTAAAAATGCCCTACAGACTTGCCTACAGCTGCATCTTATGGAGGCATCTTTTTTTTTTTTTTTTTAAATTAAGGAACCCTCCTCTCAGATGACTTTAGCTTTTGTCATCTAGCACATACATATTGAAACTTAAGCCAGAAAGTATCCTTATTTAAATTCAAACTTTCTCTTCCATTAATATGGAAAGAATACACTGTAGATACACTGTTTCCTTGAGGGCAAGAAATAATTTTGTCTTTTTACTGTAGTATAACCCAGATTAAAAACATCAAAAAAAAAAAAGCCAAAGAGGGGGGTCAAAATAAAATGACTGTGTTCTGGCTTCTTCTTCATCCTCCCCACTCCTTCTTCACTTTCCGTTTAATCTTCCTTCTACTGGATATCTCCACAGAGCTTTGTATAAGTCATTCGCACCATTCAGAGAAGAGTAGGGAACTGCTAGAGTTGCTAACAGAATGCTCAGATAACAGAAGTGCAGTATGAATTTTGAAGAGATGGGCAAATGTATTAGCAGAAGACACATCATGTCTCTTATATAAGTACAGTTACTGCTGTAATGCGTAGATATTGGCTGTCCCTCGACAGGAATTAATAGCTGTGACTAACACTACATGGAATGATCTGTTCTTTCTGTGTTCTCAAGTGTGGGAGAAAGAAAGAACAGTGAAGGAGATTTAGACAACCCTGTAGGAGGACCAGCAGTCTCAATTAACCTGGAACCCACAAGATCTCTCAGACACTGGACCACCAACCAGGCAGCAAACACCAGCTGAAATGAGGCCCCCAACACATATACAGCAGAGGACTGCTGGGTCTGGGGTCAGTCAAAGAAGAAGCACCTAACCCTCAAGAGACTGGAGGCCCCAGGGAGTGAAGAGGTCTGGTGGGGTGGAGGGTGGTAGGGTGGGGACATCCTCATGGAGACAGGGGGGTGGGGAGGAGATATGGGATGTGGAACAGTTGGGAGGGTGGACTGGGAGAGGAATAAAATCTGGAGTATAAATGAATGAATGAATAAATAAATAGATTAAAAAATGAAATCATTGAAAGAGACAATTTCTCAAAATGTATTTTTAGTAAACTAAACCAAATATGATCAGGATAGTTTATGTTAATTAGTATGGTATTTTACAAATTACCAAATTCAGGATGGGAATTTAACAGTTACAATGTTTTAAAAATATTGCATATTTAAATAGGTAATACAATCATCTATTGTTTCCTTGATTTTTACCATCAGTTTTAAAACAGTGATTCAGCAAAAGGAATTGTGTCTTTTATTGAAATGTATAAATAAAGTAGAAACAAGAGAAAACCACTAAAAACCCAGTAACATAAATAACATAAAACTCACAGGATTCCTTAACAATTTTGTCTATATAAACTTGTAAAATATTAAAATTAAAAAAATAAATTTGCACTGTTTTCATTATTCACACTGCATGATTAAATAAGCAACAATTCTAGCACCAGGTTTGAGGTGACTCTAAGCTATTAGAGAGAGAGGCTGCAGAAGCCCAAGACTAATACACACTACTGCTATTAATCCTGGTTACCCAGCAGAACCACCAGGTATGCAGTGACTCTAAGCTATTAGAGAGGCTGCAGAAGCCCCCAGAATGATACAGACTATTGCTATAAATCCTGGTTATCCACCTGAACTTGACAGTAAGATTCTATTGCTGAAGACTGCATATGCTTTGGTCATAGCTCCCAGTTAGGTTTAAAAGCTTTCTCTTTGCAGACTAGCTTGCATAGTGTCCACCAGAAAGATAGTATACAGGCTGCTGGGGCTGGGGGGCGGGTGGAGAAAATTTATTAACAGCCTTCCCAGCTGTGAGTCTTACATGCTACATTACTGACATGCTGAGCACAATATACTCAATGATATAGTAGTGGCATGGTTATAACAGAATTAACTATTGCTTTCTGGTTGGATTGGAGGCCTGCTCCATAAGATCAGGTATTATAAATCTGGTCAACAGCCCTTGGCTTGATAGGTCATAGACCTATGAAAGAATCTGTTTTACGAAATAAGCATGTTGTTAGATTCCCTTCACAACATTCATGTTTAAACTCATAAATTCACATTGCTCTTAGCCTTCTTCTGGAAAGCTTTCTACTGTAAGACAACAGTTAACGCAGAGACTTATGGCTGGTCAACGTGGTGAGAATATCTAACAGTGGAGTGTTCTATCCTAAACAGGGTATCTACATCACCTCCTCCAAGAAACATGGCAAACGAAATGGAAAGAATATAAGAGCCAGAGGATGGATCTGTACCCATGGTTGGGAAATGTACCATGCAACAACGGCTTCTGCATATGACATGGTAACTGCACTCATGAACCTACTGCAAGTGTGTTTATTTGCACAACACCTACATAAGGCTGGGCCTGACAGCATTTCATCAGCATGAGGAAAGGGCTCATAACACCCTCAATACTATTCACAGTTAATGGTTGCAAAAGAGGGAGGTGTCACTTTCTTCAGTGACAGGGGGTTTGCGGAGGGGAAACCAGGAAGGGGGGTGACATTTGAAATGTAAATAAATAAAATAACCAATAAAATTTTTTTTAAAAATGAGAATGCTTTCAAAAACTTTAAATTTTTATCAAACACCACAAAACATTAAAAACCAATGCTGTTATTTAAGGTTAACAATGCACTTGCTTATAAAAGATAAAAACTTAAATTTTGACTGAAATTTGTTATTAAAGTTTTTATGTCTCTTGGTAAAAAAAATCATTTAAAACATACTTGATTATGTCCATCATTGCTATTTCCAATTTCCACTCTAAAATAAGTTTGTTTAAAATAGAAAGCTACTTACATGAACAATGACAGTAATCGAACTAAAAATCATAAAAATATTAAGTGGTATTTAAATACACAAGGGAAACATTTCTCCCAAATAACACCTGCATCTGACCCAAGTAATTGATTTGCTACTGATACCCATCGAGTCTGATCAACCTTACACTGCTGTCTATAAAGGTCTTCATGTTACTTACACTACTAAAACATTCATCAAAGGCCAAATTTACAGCAGCTATTCAATTGATAAGGACAAAGGTCAGATCTACATAGCAAAATGAAAACATTTGGTCCTGGTAGTTAAAGAAAAAAATCTTTATTACTATACTTGTTGCCGCTGGGATGCAATATAACATGGAACTCTTCAAACTACTTCACAGACACATCCAACCTACACAGACTCACCTAACCTCAAGGTACTGAATTGTATAAAAGAAAAAATCTGACCTACATAGACTCACCTAACTAACCTCAAAGTACTGAATCGTATAAAAGAAAAAATCCAGTCGGTTTCTTTGGAAACATGTCTCCAAATTGTTCCCTTATATATACTCTATAATGACGAATATCTTTTTTTTTTTTTTTTTTTTTTTTTTTTTTTTTTTTTGGTTTTTTCGAGACAGGGTTTCTCTGTGTAGCCTTGGCTGTCCTGGAACTCACTCTGTAACCCAGGCTGGCCTAGAACTCAGAAATCCGCCTGCCTCTGCCTCCCAAGTGCTGGGATTAAAGGTGCTACAACCGCTTGGCCTGATGAATATCTTTTAATAGGAAGACAGAGTCTGTGGCAAGACTATCTAGATGTCCCATCTCCACCACTACGACAAGAACAATAGCTTTACCACACCACGGCTGGTTATGAAAAGTTACTCAGCACCAGGCTAAGATCAGATCAGTGTTTCTTTCAGCCATCATTAGAGAAGCTTGCTTTTACAGAAATGGAAATTAATACAGAGACCTACACCTAGACAACGGGCATACACCCCAAGTACGCTTTATCCTTCTATAGGGACACCTGATTAACCATGTCCATTGCTGTTCTACTCATAATTGCCAGAAATTAGAAACATCTAGTGGGGTGGGGTGGGGACATCCTCTTGGAATCGGGATGGGGGTAGGGAGGGAGGAGCTGTGAGATGTAGAACAGCCAGGAGAGGGGAAGGTAGACTGGGAGGGGGATAAAGTCTGGACTGTAAAAAAGATTAAAGAATTAAAAAAAAAAATAGGCTCTAGCCAAAACTTCAGCCAAGATTAAATAATAAATATTTTTGGTTTTGGAAAAGAGAGAGGGGGAGGGGAAGAGAGGGAGAGGGACAGGAAAAGGGAGAGGGAGAGGGAGAGGGAGAGGGAGAGGGAGAGG